>NW_009624507.1:4979-41509 GCF_000690535.1 Cariama cristata | reverse complement strand
TAGTCAGCTTCAGAATGTGCAGTTACTTACAAAACACTTAAGGAAAAATCTACTGAAAAGAGAATTTTAGCCAAACCAGGACACAGGAGTCAGGATTAAAGTGACTAATAACTGTAGGTGCCTTGAGACTCCATAAAGAGGTCTGATTTCTAGGGCATAAGTTGTTGCCTGAAAATAGCAGCCTTGCTGGTGCCTCATGTTAGCCGATCTAATGCGGAGGGACTCCAACCCACTAGATTTTCCACTTACCTCAACTTCTAGTGCAACCTACTGGTGATACTGTGTGGCAAATAACCTACAACCTCAGTGCTTCAGAGACTCCTCCATGTTTTATTGCCTGCACAAGACCAAAATATCTGTCCTGGTTGTTTGAATCAAAATACCATAATCCAATTTGTCAGATAGGGAAATTTTGGAGACTCAAGACTGAGAGCTTCTCTACTTCCAAACCCCACCTAGGAAGAGGAGAAGATAAAGTGCTTTGCCCCTTTAGATGTCAAAGATAACCTCCAAGCTGTAAAACAATCAACTTGTGTGTTATAGAGACCTCAAGCAGACAGACTAAAGCAAAAACAACGAAGGTGCTAATTTCAGCAATTGATCTCCAGGTCAGTGTTCACTTCAAAGGATACTCGTGATCATTTGACTGTTAACATTTCCAAACAACTAGTATAAAAAGAAATATCCTGTGCTGGGTCAAATTTAAAGGAGTGTAATTAATTCTGACTGATATACCAGGGAACATATGTTAAAAATAAAGCTCTGTGCAGCATGTGAACTGCTACAATTAACATAATGGAAGCCCACCCTCTAGGGTAAAAATTAATCTGCCTTTATCAATGATAGAAAACAGCAGTTCAGCCTTTGGAACCAGAAAACTGATGTTCCTCTGCTGCATTTTGAAAGGCATCCCCAGGCAACCTTCAAGAGGGGAACCCTTGCCCACAAAGACTTCTTTCCCCAGTGTGCTCATCCCCTTTTGCCTTGGAGTTTTGTTCACAACAGTAGGGCTGTGAGTGACTCAGGACAGCACTGGGAATGGGTAGTTTTACTGCAGGTATTTCCAGATTGCTTGCAAGAGCTATGAGGACAGGGGATGGGATACATTCAGTGTTGCAACTGGAAACCCTTATGGCATAAAACTTCATGTACATTGGCCAACATAGCATGTTCCCTTGCCTCCTCCCTAACTGTAGAATTAGGATACCATGTGCTCTAACTGAAACAAAAAGGGCAACATGACCATGTCTCCAGTCAACCAGAGTCTGCATGTCCTGAGCAATGTTGTAGCTTTAAACATAACAATTAGGTTTGAATTAGCCACTTATATTCTGGCCATCCAAGTTTATTTTTCTTGTCAAGGACATGTGTACCTGGCAGGACGGAAAAAGGACCCTGACAACCCAGCAAGAACGTTATCCACCGATAGGTCAGCACTTGCCCACCACTTTTACCCAGTTTGCAGTTCTGCCACTCAGCTTTTCATGCTAGAGAGTCTGTGAATTCAGACCAGAGAGCAGAGACTGGGCCAGATTCCTGTCAAACTGCACTAATGAGGACATGTTCACACCAGCCTGGGGGGAGGCCAGACATCAGACCCACTGACCATTCTCTTGCCTTGAGCCAGGTCATGTTTTTAGGCACCTCTGAAAGTTCTCACCTCACAGGGAACAAAAAGCCTGCCAGGCCTGTGAAAAGTATCTAAGCTCTCTGTTCAACTGCTATGTTAATTTTAAGGTGTTCACGCACAGTGACAAACCACAGGCTCACTTGCAAGACAGCTCATCTAGCTTATGCTCCAGCTGTCCATTGCTGATTTCCAGCTAAGACGAAATAACTGCCATGTGAGCACTCACCCCATTTGAGAAGAAAGTGGAACAGTTTCAAATTGACAGGCAAGTGAAGTGACTCTGTTCTGCCCAGCCGTGGATCACAGCACTCTCACGAGGCACTGTGTCTCAGCTGGGAAGGGCTAACTAAAAAGCTGGAAGATCCAGCTGATGGTTTTAGTCACCACAGTGTTCTCTGCCTTGGGATGAAGGTGTAGGAATCAAACCTTTCCTGCTTCCAGGCATTTCACATTGACTGCTAATATGGAAAAATGGCATGTGCTCAGGCTACTCCTGGGCCTGAGTGGACTCTGTCACAGCTTATTTTATATGCTAACTCCAGAGCAGCCACACCTGATGATGAGACACATGGTCCCAAGTCATTGGTCAGGCACAAAGATAACCACACAGAGAAGCCTTAAGCAAACACACAAGCAAGTGTGCAGTAGTCAGGATATCATTCAGGTGATAGGAAATACTGTGGACAAATGTAACTAGCCGGCTTCCTCTGGCGTGGCACATAAAACTGCCATGGTATCTCTGGTTCATTTGTCCTCTGTCCTAGGCAATGTGCACAGAGTGAAAAGGCTTCTTCTGATTGACGGTGCAAATTCTACACAAGAGGCCCACCATGTAAAATTACTGCTGTCTTTACTTTTCTAAGATTGGTCAGTCAGAACTTTTTTATCTCAAACAAAAGTTTGATAACATGGCAGCGCTCAGTCTGATCTTTCCACCTTAGCATGCACTTGCTATGTCCAGCCCTCTACACCAGAAATTCTGAATATTCCTTTTTAAGGATGCTCAGATAGATAGGTCAGCCTTGGTATTCTGAACAAGAAATTTTTTATGTCTTGGAAATGTGTTAAATTGTATTCAGGGTCCGTTATTTAGAATACAGGACATTGCTGATTGACATCATCTGCTGACTGACAGCTCCAAGCTGGCTGGTCAGTTCAAGTTGTAACTGGCTCCAGTCCCAGGGAAGATGGAAGAGACTGTGAAACTAATGATCTGCTGGTTCCTTCACAAACATCCATAGCTGAAAGCCCTTCACAGACCACCCATAAAAGTCTTTGTGGGCCTCCAGTGGCAAAAAAAAATTGCACATTGGGAATTCCTCTTCTGGAAGGAAATGCTGCTTGATTTCCCCAAGAGGCTTTCCGTGCTAACCTTGTTCCCTTAGCATTGTCTTAGCTACAATGTCATGTCTGCATGGATCTCTCTTCCCTGGCCACTTCCGCTAGATGCAACATCAATACAAGGTGTCATGTTTCCTCCTTTTTAGACAACTCAAGGACCTCAGTTCCCTAATGAAAAAACAGTGATTGCACCTGTATAAGTTTCAGGTAGATGTTGGCAGTTGAATCTCTAATCATTCACTTATGAAGGACCCTGCCTTGCATTTTAACTCTGATATGGCCTGTGCTTCATGAAAGGCTGACAGGAGAGGGGAGTTTCTCTTGTCCATCTTTGAGCTGCACTGCTCAGTTATACACGAAAACTTAGACTATGATGAACGTGTCCTTTAGGCTATGTTCAATCTTGCTGCTTCACTGTATGTAGCATCAACTGTCCATCACACTGGGGCAAGATGCACTTGGTGCACTGGCTTTGTAGGCCAGGGGAGCGGAGCCCTTGCTGGCAGAACGCTGGTGTCACCCAAGTAGGAAACAGCTCAATGCCTTTTACACAACCTCTCATTCACCAACAGTCAGCAAAAGCGAGCACCTTTGCTTCCTTTCCTAGGAATCCCACAAGTCTGGGACCAATGCACAAAGAAGCTGAATTAAGGCCATGACAATTTTTAAGGTCATGTATTTTTACAGGCATAAAGCTGGGAGAAGACAATGAAGAATTTAAGCTCTTCTTGCTGAATGTCCTACATATTAGGCTTTCCTCTGTCTAGCCATGCCCTCACTGTTTCAACGGCACAGAATTAAATGTGGCTATGTTGAAAATGTTCAGCTGAAAGCCGTAAAGGAATGTATCTGAACTCAAGGTCCTCGTCCTTCTCTTCTCCACTCTCATCTTCTTCTTCTGTCTCATCTCTTCTCCCTTCCCCCCTTCCCTCCCAGTCAGCATTTTTGCAGTTTATATCATACTCAACTCTGGCATTTCAGCAATGCACTTGGAAGTTGCTCCTAGAAGCTAAACTTTATTCTTGCATATGAGGTTTTTTGTTCCACTCTTGAACAGGCATTTCTTGGAAGGGCAAGTACTCACAGAACTACAGCACACGGCAATCATACTACATGTCCAGATGGTATGTAAATATTAATATTCACACAGCACTGAAGATTACAAGATAATTAGAGGCTATATAACCATGTAACTCAGTTTATAATGAGTATGACAGTTATAGGACCAAATTTTGTCATTCTTCCAGGCCTGACTCTTTGGAATCTCTTTTTTTTTTTCCTTTGTTTATGAGGAATTAATCATTTGGAAGCTAATCCAAAAATCTCTAGAGTCAATGCAAGTCTTCCATTGACTGCAGCAAAGTTTGGTGGAGATGTCCCATTAAGTTAACTCCCTTGAGTCCCTGGAGGCTCAAGCACATTACAGGCCTCCCGCTACCCCAGCCCTCAGCAGCAACATCGAAGTCAGTTATCAGAAACCTGCCGCAAGAGATTCACCCTGTGGAAGAGATGACAGGGTCAGGCAAAGCCTTTCATTTGGACAGAGGACATGCATGTCCTCAAGCACACTAAGTCATGTACTGACAGAATGCCATTAGGCTACTATGTCTAAGGGTCCACTGCCTGGCTCTGCTCCCACCTAAGCACACCACACGGACACCAGAGGAGCAGAGGATCTGTTGGGCTATACCCATAGCCAGCTCCCTGCAAAAGAAGGATGGAGCGGGAGCTGTGAAACACAAGCATGCTCAGGCCTCAGCAGCCCCAGTGTCAGAAAAGAGTGCTTCCAGCTCCCCTCTCTCCTCCCCAGCCACCATATTTGATCAAGCTTTGCTTTTCTGGTGGTAACATCTATTTTCGTTTCTGGCTTGCACACAGTTATGGCGCTAGTCAAACTATTTAGCCATCTGAATACAGCCGTTGATGGATTTGGACCTTATTGCTCTGTGGGAGCTGTTTACAGGCACGCTCTGCTTTTACAGATATATTCCTTTGGCTGTTTTTCTGCTAGCTGTGGACGGGTAGCAAACATTGTGTGGAAGAGATGCCAAAGGACAGGTTTCCTCTCAAGTGTTGCAAGAGCCCTGGTTGACACAGAACCAAAATGTCAACAGACTACCTCCCTTACTGAAAAACGGATGTGTTTTAAACTAGAAGAAAACTGGCTGATGAATAGCAAACAACTAATAAATAATACTGGCCTTTATGTTTTTAGCAAACTATGGAAAGTCAGTCCTTAGTTAATTATGTTCACAGCAAAGCATTTCAGAGAAGTTCGCAGATAGGTAATGAGCAATGGCATCACTCTGCTCGAACAATGAGACCTAAAATAACATTTTACGGCATTCTCCCTAAAGACAAAGAACCCACTTTGAATACTGATTTATTGTATTTTCTGTGCACCTGTTCAGTAAAACTCAGAAATGTTACAGTAAGACATTTCTGAGTCTTTTGAAGTGAAAGTGTTTCTCAGGTAAATGCATGTGTTTTAGGAGTTTATTATTATAGTGTGTTCTGAAGCTGTCACCATCCTATGTTGCTGGAAGACTGGATCGAAACAGATCTTATTTAAAGCCAATATTTCAACACCAGGTTATTCCATGGTACATGCAAAAAAACGATTCATAAGGTAATATCTAAACAGTCCACATTTCGCAACAATTCAGTTATCTATTGTTTCTTCCTCTACCTGTATACACTCTGTGCCCTGGAGGCTGAGGCTTCACAGTACAACATTCTACCATGCTCCAGCAGCTTATTCTCCACATCGTCTGCTGCTCCCCCCTGCTCGTTTGTGTACCCACCAGAACAAGCTGGCTCATGTTTGGGGCAAAATTTCTTCAGCAAATAATGCTTAAGCTGCAAATAGTTTGTAAAGTAATTGGAATTGCATTTGTAAATACATAATTTAAAAGCTTACATTGTAGTGCTACAGTATGGATTGTGAAGGCTTTCTCCTACCCATTTAGACAGCTTTGTATGTATCCATTGTAGGATGAATTCCAAAACATTAACATTGACTGCAATTTAGTATGTGCTTTTTGCAATCATTTTAAAAAGGCAGGGCAACATACTATTCATTCACATGAGTTTTCACAAATAGCAGTTTCGCATTGATCTTTGAAGCCAAATACACAAAGCAGGCTGAACTGAATTTTGGCTTTGATGTTGAATGAACTTAAACAAAATGGTTTATTGTTATTAATTTCTACTACTATGTTTTTATTTGCATGTAAATGGTTGTGATTCAATTTCATAAATACTGACTGTTCAAAGCTAAGGAAAGAAGTGCTCCAAATTACCCCGGTGCCCCCACCAATGCCTTTTGCCTGTGTTAGGCAGTCAGTAAGGGATGAGAGGTGGACATGGACTGCAAGCTCTCTGACGGTCTCTCAGCAGCGCGTGAATCTCCAGAAATGTTGGTAATCAAATCTTTGGAGAAGCACTAGTTGGACTTCATGTTTGTAAATCCAACACTGTAGCGAATTTCCTCTGGAGTGTCTATAGTTGCACGTTCCTCTGAACAGCAGTATGTGCATGTTTAAACGAAGATCTCTATTCTTTCCTAAAAATTAGGCTCCATCCATGGAAATGGATGCTCTGCATTCTCCCCAAAATTATGCTGCCATAGACAACTAATGGGTCACAGCACGTTATCAGGCCATTTCTACAGACCTCTGTAAATGAGTAACTGAAGTCAGTCAATGCCATCAGGTGTAGAACAATCTCTCACTTCAACTGAGAGAGATTTTATGTTCAAAGCCCATTGTAGAGAACAAGAGGGTTGCAGCCTGGCATTTGGAAAAGGAGTCATATCTCTCCACCATGTAAGTTCAGTCCCAGCTCCCAAGTGAGGCATCAGGACATACTGCAAAGAATATGAGAATGAAATCCGGGCAACAAGGTATCAATGGACATTTTCACCAACTACTAAAAAACTGGAAAAAATACAATATCTCCCAGAATATACAGTAAAGTAATAAGCCAACCAAGCTGTTTCTTTATCTTGATTCCTTACATTTATTCATATTAGGCATATTCAACTAACAGGAAAACTATTAAATTTGATTGTGCATCTGGACAGTGGATCAAGAAATGTCATAAATACCATTTTTGATGATTTTCATAATATTCAGTGCAGCCGTCTGAAAGTGCCAGACATGGTGATTCAATGCCTTATCCCAAGGAGGTTGCAGCAAGTATTGCCAGCACACTTGCATGACTGCTGTGTCCCTCCATCTGTAAGCTTGTCACAGAAGCACTTGGTGACAGTACTTGGTGACAAGTATAGAAGGAAAGCTTTCTAATTATATCAGCTCTCAACCTCATACAGCACAACCTTTTCTATAGCATTGTCTTTTGTCTTACTCAGCCTTGTACTTTCAGATGTCCACACATAATATAATTTAAAATTAATTATCTTCAAATGGAACCTATCATTTTTGAAAGACTTGTCATGTTTCACAGAAAAAATGTTCATTTCTAATCTAAGTAAAAGTGAATGTTAGACCATCTTTTGAGGATTAGATTTGGTGTGGCTAAGCGTCTCATAACCTTCGTCTCTCCCATGTGCTTGATTATCCCTGTGCCTAGTCTCAGTCACACACTAGACATCATCATTACTGATCCTGTTTATGGCTTTAGAGCAGGTACATTTGTTGCTATACAAGCTGGCAAGAAATGCAAAGGCAGAGTAGGTAGAAACTGGGAACCACAGAAACATACATGCTGCCAGCTCTGCCACCAAAGGAAAGCACTAAGGCCACAGCTCCCGTCTAAGCAGTGTCAAACCCATGGAGGACATCACATAAAGCTGTCTCTGCCTGGGGGTGAGAGGAAGAGTGACAGTGAAAGGAAGTCTTCAAGAGAGAGCTGCAACAGCACTGATCCCTTCACTCAGGACAGAGCTGGCCCTGAAGAGTGCTGCTCTCTGAGCTGTAGATACAAAAGGCAGCAAAAAACCCTGACAAGGGTTTTGGGGCTTTGACAAGTCAGTTGAAACCCAAAAGATCCTGCTAGATATGAGCCTGCTGTGATTAGATTAAGTGTTCTCTTTCTGTAATTTCTTCACCTGCCTCTTTTATAAACATTTGTAACTGTGTTGCCTATCTTGGATGCTGTAAATACTTCTCTTGGCATTCCTCCCAAAACTCTCCTTTAATTTAAACCAGGCTAAGGTAGCTGGGTAAGATCAAAGTGTTTTTCATCAAGACTGTGGTGAATTAAAAAACCCCGACTACTAAGAAACTGTATCAAGTATCCAGCTCCTCAACGTGATACTTCAAGAAAGCCAAAGGATAAAGGACCTCCCCTTACAGAAGCTACATGGACTAATTGAAGACTTGGCATGATGGGGAAGGAGAAGCAATTGCGTGACCATATCCTTCTCTGGCATTCAGCGAGGTCTGGGAAGCAATCCTGAGCACAAGTAGCCTTCAGACAATACAGGAGATTTTTCTAAGAGAAAAGCATTTTTATTTTCTATGCTTGCCCATGGCAGACAGCATTAGAGAGCTTGGCAGACCTGTCAAGCTTTCTAACAGTTTCAGAAGTTGCACACACCTCTTTAATTGCAAAACTAACCCTGGAAAATCTAAGTGCAGTTGGAGAAAACCTGGGAAAGTTTTGAGTGTGCAAAACCTGTGGTTTCACAGTCCAGCCACAAAATCAAGCCACTGTTGTGTCGGAGTGGCAGGATACCCATTTCAGTCCCACATTTTTTCTGTTAAGGTTTTTAAATAGGGAATTCAGGTTCAAAAAAACCAGCTGTTTGAACAGTTGTGTTTAATCTGTATGTTGGATTCATATGGTCAGTTACTATCATAAGGGACTTTTAGTATCAAAGGCAGCAAAATCCTTTGACAACAGAGTTAGGCTTTAGTGTGTGTTTAAGATAGCATGCTCCATCTACAGTTGGATTCCCAAGACACTACCACAATGCAAATAAAGTTCGTTATTACTTATAACCTTCATTTCACCTTAAGAACCAGTAGAGGATGAGGCGTTGTACTAGGTGGCACACCAAAAGAACAGCAGACTGGCCCCACAGGAGCTTATGGTCCAAACACAGACCTACTAGTGGGAAACACCCCAGCCCTCGGACAGCACAGCATACACAAAACAGTAGTTCCTTGGCATTGGAGAGGGGGATTGGCCAGAAGTTTTAGCTGATGAAAGGGAGAAAGCTGCCGTAAAAAAAAGAGATAGGCAAAGGGATAAGAGTGGAATGACACTGAGCTGTAGAAGCTGAACAAAAGGGAATGGGAGGGTGGATGCAAACAGGCGGTCGGCACGTGTAGCTGGAGTCCAGGCGAAACTCCGGAGAGTCCTCTGAGTGCCAGAAGTCCCAGATCGGGGCTGGCTGCAGTCTCTGGCCAGCCGCTCTGCAGGTTTCCCCACGGTCCACGCAGGGGAGCAGGGAGGATGAGGCATCTGGGCAGGGTCCTCCCCTGCACACTTCTGGGTTCAGAAGGTTGCTGGCAAGCTCCATCTCTCTCCTTCCTCTCTGTGCATCAGGCCCGGTTTTGGCTGCCTTTGCAGCTGCAGCTGTTCCTACCAGCTGGAATCAACCGTCCTGGCCCTGTTCCAGCTCAAAAGCAATTACATTCTTGCAAGTGGATATTGCAACTTCCTGTCCTAAACAATCATGTACTGTTCCTCCACACTATTAACCAGCTGCTGCCTTCTACCCAGAGGTGGCTGCCGGAACAGGGTGGGGCCCTGGAAGAAAGGTGGTGGTGTATCGAGTTAAGATCATTCCTGTGTAGGTTTGCCTGCAGTTTAGGAAGGTCAGGGAATGCTGCCTGCCAGCCCTGCGTGCCTGCAGATAGTGTTCAGTGCTCCAGGGTAGTAAGGGCAATGAAGAATAGCATTATCTGGGCTAGACACTGCAGCAGGAGAGTGCTTTTTCTCGGCTCAAATCTTCCAGGCGAAATATTCCTCTATGCCTAAACTTCGTAAAATAAAGCATCTCGAAGAGCTGGTGCAAGAACTCCCTTGCCTTTGCCAAACATTTCAAACCAGAACCTGGCCCGTAACACCTGGAAAAGACTTCTGTAAAACATTTACTGCAAAAGGTGCTGAAGGCATCCAAATGATTAAGTGGGATTACTAGTCCCAAACTAACACATGTAATTTCCTGCAGTTGGTCTTCTAAAAATGTTCCCCTCAATCTCTAGCTTCTACATTGTGTGTAAGTGAGAAAATGAGCAGATAGACATATGCTAGAGAAGAACTAGCATCTGCCCAAGTGCAGCTCGAGGCATGTTGTTCCTTTCTAACTTTACTACATGAGTAGCATGGATCTGAAGTCATCATAAGACTGTATTTCTGTAACTTTTTCTACACCCGAGTTCTTAAGCTATCCACCCCTACGAAGAAGATGTGCACACATTAAATAATATGAGCACAGCACAGAGTAGCACAGAGGGAGGCAAAATACCTTGAAAGGCAGAGTAAACAGGGGAAGCTGGGAACCAGGGTCCTGAGAAAGAGACCATAAGCATGCTGTAAAAGGTCAGGAAGATTTTGGGGACAGCAATTCCCGCTCAGAGAGGCACCATCTCTAATAGCAAACAGTAGATCCACACCAACTAGTCAGGACAGTTAAACCACTCATTCCATCTAAGAATAATTGACTACACATTTGGGGAGAGAGGGCTTTTAAATATTGCTGATACTTACCTCCTTAGTTCTTAGTGCCTAGACCTTGCTGTCTATAATTACTGGCCTAGTGATAGACCCGTGAATTACTTCTACCCCCATGTCAGTGAAACAAAGTAGCAAAGCAAGTCACCCAGAGAGAGCTGCACTGAAAATCTGCATGGGACTCCTACTGTGGGTTCTCACAGCCTGGGGAAATACCCCATCATCTTGCCTTCATTCTTGTATCAGGCTCTGCTTGCAAAATACTGCTGAACATTAGGACATTTCATAGCGACAAACAATGTGTTTTGTCTTGGTGGAAATACCAAATATCCCATTAACAGAACTGCCCCCTAACATGACTAAAAAAGCCTGGTAGATAATTTCTGAAGAAATTACAGTAACATCATTTCCCATGCACTTTAATAGCACAGTATCAAGTGATGTACTGACAAACGAAGCATTTTGCAAAAAAAAATCTTTTTTTTTTTTTTTTTTTTTTTTTTATCTACCAGTTGCATGATTTTTCCACCTAGTGTTTTAGATATGTGACAGGCTCTGTCTTGGCTGACAGCCAGTCGGTCCTAAATATAGTGTAAAACCAAATATTTAAGTGTAAGTCTGAACAGACAGTTGGGGTTTTTAACACATTCCCTTCAAGTGCTACAAATTCTGCTGCAGATGCAGCTATAGATAGACATTTCTCTTCCAAAGGAAGTATTAAATCCCCTGGATTCCCAAGGTGATGCTACAGGAGAGCAAATACTAAAGTTCTATTACATATGAGTTTGAATGCCATAATTTTTAAAAATGTCTCAGTGTTGTACAGTACAGAAAAGCACATAGATAAATCATAGAAACATATACATTAGGTACAGTATATTTTCAGCATGTGCTGTCTGCCAGCGTAGAACATGTAGACCAGCATAGGGAAGTGCTAGAAAGCAGTACATTCAACATGATTTATTAGTTATGGTGTCACAAAACTGTCTGTATCTGCATGTATCACTTGTATACTCTGCTTTGCATGACAATACTCCATTACCCAGCTGTCTCGTCTGTATGAGACTACCTGGGTGAAGCCAGTAGAGTTAGAAGGAAACAGAGCCACTAAAAAGAAACTAGGGTGTTTTACTGAGTTTCCATGTATCCTCTCACAACATCCAGATCTCACCTGAGATTCTGATTTTCTTCTCTTGTCTCATGTAACTGCTGTCGTCCTCTGCTAGTATTGTGCTAGACAATCTCCAGCCTGTTTTTCACATGAGAACACCTCACTTGCCCCTTCATTAAGTAATTTTTGTACTTCCTGCAGCTCTGCTTATAAGCTCTGAAAAAAAGTCTTGTCCCAGAAGACAGACTTACTGCACAAAAACGAAACAATTCCTTGCACTAGTGAATGCAAGAGTCAACCTCCAAGAGCTTGCACTAACCCAAGTCCAATAGATCTCCGGTCCTAAGCCAGGGTTGAGGAAATACTGTCATGTAAAGACTTGTAATAATGGACCCAAGCAAATTCAGCATCAACTCTACAATCATCATTGAAACTTGTTTTGGTTTGTTTTGTTTTTTCTCTTTGAATTAGAAACCTTTGGGCTATTTTAAACTTTAAGTACTGGGAAAATTAAAATGAAACAAAGAGAATGTCCTTGACTTCCTCCTATCACTGGCTTCACACTTGTATACCACTTCCAACACTTGACAATATCACCCATACCCTGATTATCAATCTCCTTCCAATCTTTCTCCCAATCTCCTTTCTCACATAAATCATCCTAGTCTCATTTCCGTCACTTGAATAACATGTTTCCCATGTTCATCACACATTCACCTTTTTCTTGCCCTAATTAAAGTTATCTCAGGGCTTGGAGTGTGACCTATTCTACAATATTAATAAATGGCAATTTGTATTTGAATTAACCATGTCAATAATAAAACCAAAAAATACTTAGTGTGGACATTTAATGTGGAACATGGAGTTCCAGAGATCTAACCCTCTTGGTTTGGAAAATCCTGTTAACCAAAGAAACATAATTATCATGTTATCACAAAAATTAAGACAATTGCCATAGTCATGAAAGCAACTCCTCCTTTTCTTACTCTCACCTGTGCCTCCTCTGTCCCTTGCGCTCCATTGCAATGGTCACACAGACTGAAAAGCTTTTGATTTGTTTTTGCACTTGCACATCTATTGCAGTAACTTTATTGGATGCCACATGTATTATTCTCTTGGGAACTTAGATCGTCTATTAATTGCCGATTAGTAACAACAGATGGTGTTGATTAACAGTTTAAAGAAAACAAACAGACAAGTCCCATTAGTTTTTGAAGCTTCTCTTTGACTGTCATATTTAAGTAGTTCCTCAGGGAATGCTCTTCAAAGTCTGGTCCATTTTGTTGATAACAGTCTACTACAACATACCAAGGATTCAACTGAGCAGAAAAGGATTTAATGGGACTGTGAACCTGCCTAATTTAGGCCGATGCTCCCTTTCTGTCTACTATTGCAGGACATTTTATTTTCTCCCCACAAAGTCCGATGAGCAAAAAAGAAGGTTCAGGACATGACATTTTCCAGGGTTATGCAGCTGTGTTAAATCTATTAAACAGCAGCTAGGATCCTCATGCCTGAACATAAACCAGTAGATACCATACAACAGGAAAGAGATTTTTATAGCCATTGCTTTTACTACGAGCTGTGAGGTTACATCTTTTCACCTTCAGGGAGGAGAGGTTTTGCTCCAAAGTAATTACTTTTCTGTCATTTTATATGCCAAATATAAGTGCTGGATGCTCCATTCCTCTTCCAAGCCACCATCGTGTACAATTTCTCTATCACTGCAGCTGAAAAAATAGGAATGCTTTTAATCCACTACCACTTACAGAATGATGCTGAGTTCATGTCCCTTGTTGACCCAATATCTTTGGTCAGGTGCATGACAGTGAAGCTCCACCATACACTGCTTTTCCCAACAAAGCCAGCTCACTGCATTTCTTTGTTCTCAGAGCTGAGACATTCCTTTTTACCATTTCTAACCCTTCTAGATATACCTATAAGATGTGGTATGGCCACATGGTTTGCAAATATACTGTAACTTTTCCCCCTTCACCTGCCAGATTTAGCATGGAAGAGGCTGATGTTCTCTGTTCCAAGATTAACACATAGCTAGATGGACGCTTTACAGGATAACGTCCCTGAATAGATCAGGGAACTTTCCACAGAATCATAGAATAATTCAGGGTGGAAGCGACCTCTGGAGGTCACCTAGTCCATCCCTCTGCTCCAAGCAGGGCCGACTTCAAATGCAGATCAGATTTCTCCGGGCGTTCCAATCTCAAAACAGGCTGGTCTCTGACAGTACGCAATAGTGACCCTTCCCAGAACAATAACCGTATATAGCAACTTTCCAGTAAATCAGCTACAGAACAAATAGGTTTAATTTCAGCAACTACACTTTCACTGTTGAGTACTTCCATGACAGAAGATACTTCACTACACGTGCATCTTCCCCTTATACCAACAGAAGAGGGGCAACCAGCTCAAGTGAACAGTAGTTATAGACAATCTAAAGCTAAAAAGTTTGGTGCCTTAAAGTTACAAAATAATCACACATTACTATCCCATCTGCAACATGCCTAATTCATCTTTAGTCTGTCCCACGCCTGGGACATCCAACTAGCCTTTCCTCTCTGCAGCCAAATAATCGTTTGTTTCAATGTGTTATACAGCATTAACCAAATCAACTCATTACATTGTCTGTTGCAGCTTTTTTGCAGATATAAAAACAAAGCAAAAGCCTATTAGAAAGCAAATATATTTTACAATGTCTGCAGCATTTGAAGCCTCAGGCACAGATAAGTGCCTTGTTGATACAGCTGTGATTCCCTTGGGATGAGTCATTCTGGCGGCTGGCAACAGCACGTCTTCAACAAAACCTAGAAGGCTTCCACAACCGTGCAGCATTTCCAGTTGCCTTCTTATAAAAGACAATTGAAACAGCTCCCAATCTAAGCAGCTTTTAGATTAGATGAGAAACAAACAGGAAAAATGCAGGAAAAAACACCCCATAATAAAATCATCACAGTGGTAGGAGAGAGTGATATATTTAGAAAAGAGGTTTAAAGGAAAATCTTTTTCTCACAAAGTCATGCTCTCTTTTGGAGGATAGGTTGGAATTTTTTCCTATTACTGCTGTTGGATAGGAAAGGAGGGGATTTTGCATTGTCCAAACAGGAGGGAAAATGCAAAATCAAAATTGATTTGATTTTCAGGTTTCCAGAACTGCAGATTATAAAGATTTGTCCTTTAGTTCCAAATAGCAGATTTCACCAGAAAAAAATCATGTAGAGAAATGTAGGTATTTCTATCCCCAGTCTTCATAAAAACCTGGGAAGATATTTGTGTGTGTGTGAAAATAAACCTGGAAGAAACTTAAGTCAGGGTGATGAAAGAAGAGAAGTTCCAGATCAGGTACCACTTACATTATTAATGGAGAAATTAGGATTTTTTCCCTTTAAATTCTCCTACTAGCATTACTCTTGTTAGTATTGCAGTACAAGGGGTTTTAAACGAAGCAGCACACAGGGTTCACTAAATCCATGCATAAAACCAAGACCAGAGACACTTGCATCCTAATTCCACTTTTATTATTCTCAATAAAATGGAGTCTTTGAAAACCATAAAGGATCAGTGATGCTAACAAATACATCTTCCAGCTGTTTTAGGCATAATGACTGTATGATTAATGCACAGGTAAAGCAGTTAGAAAACTGAAAGCAGTTTAATTATATGCAGACTAGTGATGGACAATACCATGCCAATCTCTTACTTATACCAAAAAAGGCATCAAAACACGACTGAGCCTCTGGGAGGAGTGCGGCAGTTTGCACAGTCTTCTGCAAGTGAGGCAGGAGTCTGTCAGTGCCCCCTCTTGCCCATGAGACCATGATCATTTAGGGACACTACACAGCAACAGGAACTGCAGCATAAGGAGATCTGATATTCCCCCTTGACCTCAAGGACATGCGATCACCTCAAGAAAACTTTTCCATTCGCAGGATACTCTGACCCTGTAGATCTCCTCCTGCATAGCAGTTTTGCACTAGGGCTTTGCTGGGCAAAGGGAGGATCTTCCTCCAGAGCGGAAGCTGGCAAGCAGGCAGGCAGGGAGGGCAGCTCAGGTGATGCAGGGGATGGGAAGGGCAAAGGACAGCAGAAAGCCAGGCCACATCAGGCTACACAGGGCAGCCCAAAGTAGGAGTCGAACAAGCATCCAGGATAATATCAGCAGCTCGTCAGGTTGATATCGTTGATGGCGCATGTTATTCGGATTGCAGTATTCCAGTGGTATTGGTAGACCAGCCACTGCAAAGAAATTCTCCAAGCAGCATGGGGAATTTAGACACACAGCTCCCATGAACTTCAATGAGAATGATGCATCTGTCTCCTGCGGTAGCTTTGAAGCTCTCGGCCAAAAGTATTCTTAGACCTACTGTCATGCATGTCCCCAAAGAGACAAAAAAAGAAGGTGCGAACATGTGAGTCCGAGAGCGGACGTGGTTGAGGAAGTGAAAGACCAAGCAGAGTCTGATCTGGGAACCCTGCAGAGACAGATCATGTCCCTCAGGCTTTATGTTATCAACACTTATTTGGAGGTGAAGGACAGGCCTTTTTCTCTTAGCAGAACGAGGGAGCCAGTCTGGTGCTCTGGGTTGCTGAGACTAAGCTGCTTTCAGTGACATTCCCAGGTCATTAAAGTCAGCTGAGGTATCTCTACCTGACCCCATGGACAGAAAGCAGAAGCAGGGCAGAGAAAATGGTACAACAAAGACACAAGAGGAAGAAAGTTGTGCAAGAGTTGAATTTGCAAATATTCCAAATCAAGTCTCTTCTCCATTAATGAATTTTTTGTATTTTCACAGCAAGTCCTTGGATGTGAAAAGGGAGAAAACCAGTCCCTAAACAGATGAAAATAACCCCTCTGCATCAGTACAACTCAGTGTCAATGTATCCCCTTGCTTCCCATTGATACACATAGATTTTCACTCTGACCTGCTGCACAAGGTTGAATTTCCTTCCCCAACTGCACCTGCATTCTTTACTTGTGTGTGGTCTCTTGCCTCAACACAACACTGATATCATGTCCTGCATCTAGTTCAGAAGGTCTAGAAAGTGGTGGCTAGAGCCTATTAACAATAAGCAGTGTGTCTCAGACTCCCCTGGAGCCTTGAATTACTTATTCAATGGGTCAGAAACAATCTGCATGGAAAAATGTGCCCTGCAAAGACTTGTTGGAACAATTGTACGCGACTGAGTTCCTAGCCTTGCAGAGTTAAACCAAGCAGTCAGAGCTCCCTGTGCTGAATAGGAGATACAGAAGGAGCAGCTCCTGCACTTTGGAACAACCCTCTGTGCCTCATAAAGGCATTTCATGGAAAGGATACAAGAATTACAGTATTTTAGATGCAGTTTATGTAGACCCTAGAAATAAAAAAGATGTCTGAAAGTTTACTAAAAAGTCAACATCAATAATCTTATATGCTGAGTAATAAATTAAGTAACATTTTTTTGTTCTTATCTCCATTGCATCTCCAAGGGCAGAATGCCAGTCCATAGCCTGAACTCAACTGACCAGAGATGTTGCTATTGTATATCCTTTATCTGCTGCAACACCTCTTGGAGCTTGACAGTTTGAAATTACATTTTCATGTCGAGCTGTATTTTTACAAATCCTGGAAGTTAAATAACTCTTGAAATAACAGAGGAGATATTAGGTTGCCAACTACAGTTGATATTCATTTTCATTATTTGTTCCTATAAATAGGTATGATCTTTTTTCTGGAACACAGTCTCATGTACAGCAATACCTTTTCCTCAGATGGCATCAAGAGGCACAAAGCAAGCTTAAAATTCTCCCTGTTCCACCTCCCTTCAAAGCTGCACTCACAATAGACAGGGCACATGCAAGGACATGTAATCGTGCTGCTAGATAGGAGCCCCAACAAATGTGAACTTTGCAGGTGTAAAATTGGAACCACAAAATATCCATTCCATTTAAGAAGCCTTGCTTACATACTAGGTCTCCCTACTGTTTTGTTGCCTTTCTGCTCTTTTCCAAAATAAAGTGTAAAGTTACTAGATCCACAAAGGCTGCATGCACAGAATGGGGGGATTTCCACAGCCTCTTTAATGCCCAAGAGCCTGTCAGCTTTAACAATTTGGTTAAGGACAGTGGTGATGCGCATTTGTAACAAATTAAAATAAAATAAATTACTACTCAGGATTTATTTTTGATGGCATTTCACTCTTTAGATTTCTAGCATAGCTCATGCATAAACTTCTGTTGCATGTGGTTTTTTTTCAGCATCACAAACCTCACACACTCAAAAATCACAAGTTAGGTCCTAATATCACAGTTGGTGTCAATGAACTTTGGGTTGGGTTCTTCTCAGTTTTGAGCCTGAGAATGCTATTTCCGAGACAGTCTCCCTAATCACATGCAACAGAAACTCACTTTTAAAACAGGCATATTTCAATTCTTCTGCAAGCCTGAGTATGGAAACTTTGGTTTTATGAAAAACATACAATGCCCACAACCAAATCTGAGGTGAATGAGCTGATAGCAACCCTCTACAAACAAAAATGGTTTTTAATAGAACAATAGACTCTGAAACAAAGGCAATGAAAAATAAGAAGCAAATCCAGTTTGACAGAATTCTTTAGATTACACATTCTTGAGAGCAGAGACCGCCTCTGAATTTGTACAGCCTTTGGCAGGTCTCAGTCAGGACCATGATGTACTACCAGAATCTATGTACATTCAAATGGAGACCAAAGATGGTTGAATACATGTTTTCTGCCACTGAACTGCAAAAATCCAAATACCCATTTATGCACCAGGATTAAGGAAAGCAGATATGGAAACTAAATTCTTTCCAGTCAGTTAACTCAAACTGAAATGTGGTTAAATCATTATTTTCATTAAAATATACTTTGCGTAAAAAAACCTACAGGAAATACTCAGCATGGCAGCCAGCAATGCAAAATAGACCAGAACATTTCCAGTGCTATTGCAAAGGAATCGTGTTGGTGTCAGAGCCTTTTCTCTTCAGAAAAAAAAAAGAAAAAAAAAAAAAAAGAAAGAAAGAAAAAAGAATTGGGTGTATAAAAATCAGAGCTTACCTAACATGCGAGAGTCCTGCACTTTCTCACACCAGATCTTTGCAAGTTGCCGTTAATATAGCACTTCCTAGATGGATCAGCTCCTGTCAGTGCACACTTCTGAAGTGCCACATATGTTTAAATAGTGCCTAGCAATTTCACGATCTTTAAAATTTAATGAAGTTAACTTTTCTTTGATTAATTTAGAGTATCGTAAAATTTACTGCTTGTATCATCCCTGGGAAATACAAAGGCAACTGGATATAGTCACTTTTTGCTCTGTTTTCTCCAGAAGCAGGCACAACCCACCAGCTTGTCAGAAGGTTGCAAGGGCAGGATTTGCTACCACGTATTTGAGGAGGACTGCACCAAACCAACTCTCTGCTGTGCTTGTAACATCTCTTGGGATCATTCTACTGAAAAAAAAATGGATTTAAATTCCTCAGTGGTTTAGGGCACCAGTACTAGTGGAGGGGAGGAAGTGTAGATGGGTTTTGTGTCTCGCAGAAGCCACAGTCACTGGCACTGCGATGAACCTGGGCCAGGCAGTGGCACCCAGTGCATGAATTAAAAGGACTGATGCTCTCCCTTCCAGACGGAAACTGAACTCGGGCAACAACAGGTCATCTTCAAATGGCAGCTGCCATTCCCTGGGCATGAGACCTGTACGAGAGCCTTGCACAGTCAAAACTACCCTGTCCCACTGTAGTTTGGCCTCACAGGCATTACATTTCAGTTTTCGGAACAACAGACAGGCAAGTTAGGGCTGTGAGCCAGCTTTTTTTTTTGTACTTATTTTCTCCAACAGCTTAGCTCACTCACAGGTGTAACTAGATGTATACACATTTATGAAACTATGAAGATCACTTATTAGCCTTCAGGCATACACTACCATTTTCAAAACAACCTCTGGACTGCACTGCACAGACAGCCATGGTCACCATCTCTGCAACCTCCTTTAGGCAGTGCAGGTACTCAGTCGTCTCTGCAAACAAAGCTAACACTGCCATTTTGACATGAACAGATAACCATGGATTAGCTAAATTTGACAACCTGGGGTAATTTCTTCACATGCTTAAGCTTTTATTCATGCAAACGAGCTTGAAAATAACTCCTAAAACTGAGACTGTGTAACTTATGAACTATATTGTAAATACGAAAACAGTCTGCACCTCTGAAGCATCCTGGCCTAGAAATAGGAAAGAATTTGTTGATAGGATGCATCTCTTGAAGAGGATCATGCATCTTCCTTTGAAAGATTTCCATTGCTCCATCAGTTGTGCTTTATTCTTAAAATCTCTCTCAAGGGAAAATAAAATTTGACTTCAGGGATTTCAAGGTTGCCTGACTGCCAGACGTGTTTAAATCATCTACACTGGCTTAGAAAACAAGCTCCAAATGTCCTGAGCAGTGAGCAGCACTGTAAAAGCTGGAGCCAAGGACAGATACACTACTCTGTGTTTGCAGTATTTAAGCACTAGCATATCTCTCTTGTAGTCTGGAGCAGTGACCTCCAGGACAGGTCTCAGTGAGGACTGGCCAAAACTCACAGTATAACTACACGTGACTTTTGCTGATAGCTCAGAAACAGCCATGCAAGCCAACAGACTTCTGGAGGCAGCATACACAAGTCTTACAAATTCTGCCTCAGTTGGAAAACAAATATACTCACAGTCCCAGTGAATATAAGCACAAGTATGGGCAATAACAGCAAGTCCACGTTTTATATTTAGGAGAGGCTTTTTAGTGGTGCTCTTGCCATCCTGGCCACATGCCAGGAACTACAAGGCCCAAAGCATCTCTATGACCTGGGCACGCTTCAAAGCTGTGATACGTTAGCCAGATGACACTGTTATGCTCAAGCGAGCACATGAGCTGCAGAAGATACGTGGTTTAGATAGCCATGGAGACACTAGCGGTAAGTTGGCATGAAAGGAGGGATTTTAACTCGCAGAAGTAGGGAAAAGACTACCTTTTAGTTATGGTATCTGTACTGACAGGTTAAGGCTTCCTCAAAAAACCTGCCAGTATTTACTGTATGCACTCATGCTGAAGGACAACTATTTAAACAACTGCTTGAGAGCGCTTTTAAGAAATCAGCCAGAACTAATGTCAATGAAAGGAGAACAATCATTAAAACATTCTCAGAGCTTTCTAATATGTCTTGAAATAGCGTTCTGGCATATAGGAATGCTAGAAGATTAAGATCCAATATCTCATGATCTACTGTGTCTAGGAACAAGTACTTTAATACTATTGGAAATGTGCCTTCTTGGATTTTTGACTGCATATTGTTTCCATCTCCAGTTGTAATGAGTGTCAAAGTCCCCTCTCCTAACCCATTATTGTTTGCCTTACATGGGTATGATTTTGGCTTAGTAGGTCAGATTTTGAGGAAAAACAGATTATTGGTTTGGGTTTGTGGGTTTTTGTTTTAAAATGACACCTTTTAAAAGCAATTTAGACAACTGGCATATTAAAGCACAGCAAGCTGCTTCAAAAGTGCAATTTATCACAGGGCTTTCCAGCTCACGGGTGTGACTTACTCAGCTTCCCTAAAATGTGATACCATGTGGCAAAAATATTTTTGCCACTCGTTTGGCCATGAACACAACTTACATGTAAGTCTACTGTTTATAATTAATGGCATCATCCCAATGCATGCCAGTAAGAATTTGTAACCTAACAGCCAATCACAGATCCTGTTTATAACACTGTTTATCCTTTTTCCCTCCGTTCTCCCACTAAAACACATCGGTTAGTATGAAAATGTCAGTATGTCTGCCACAATTTATTCCCAAACACTGGTTATTTTGAGAGACAAATCAGCAAACACCTAACTGCTAGATTATGTAAGTCTATTTATCTTTGTGAAAAAAAGTATTTGAGACAGCTATTTAAATCCAACTCATTCCACCCAAACTTTCTTTTGGATATGCCAATTAGGACTTTCTTCAGTAATGTCTCTGGGTATATTTTACCACATTCAGCCACACAAGCCATGCAACCTCTTCACAGGACTTCAGTGACTAAATAACGTACCTTGGATATTAGTAACAAGAGGACAGAGGACTTTCAGCATCAGTGTGTCCATTAAGGACCACAGGACTGCAGAGACCTCGAAGATCACTAACAATGCCTTAGACCATATTTTATCATTGTTTTGCTCGCATGACCTTGTAAAACTCAACAATGATCTTCACCCAAACAGATGCACAAACCCAAACACCAGCTCTGAAAAATCTTCCAAGATATGATTTCAGTTCCAAAATTTTCTACTGGTTGCTAATGTCAAGAGAAGCTGATTCAAACTCAAGATCCAAATTACTATCTTCTCTGATTGCACCCAGGTTTAACTAAAACCACAGTTTTAATTTTACCTAACTCAAAGGGGAAAGTGCTGTTAATTAGTCATCATTGCTACCTCCTTCAATTACATGCACTGACTCTCCTTCCCCTGTGTACTGACAACTGATCCCACAGTTTTGCAGTTTCTTTATGCAGCTGGGAAGTGTATACACACCTAAGGACAAATGGTGCTAAACCAAGGAGGCTGGAACACAACCCTTTGTGACTGTAAGGAACGGGAAATACTTGGATACTCATCATCTTCAGTCACTGTAGCCATCCTGCAGCCATAGATGCAATCAATCACCTGGCTAGAGGTTTCAGGACAGTCTGCTAGTGGTTTCCATATGATCTCTGCTGGCTTTGAGAGATCGGCACAGGCACAAGAAAGCCTGGATATGGTTCTTGTCACTTTTCCTCAAACTGTCCTACGATGAACGTTATCAATGCCATTCAGGCCTCCTCTTACAGTCTTCAGTGCTTAAACAGAGAGACCGAGCGAAAACATCTCCTGGATCTTTCATGTTAACTAGAAGATGGGATCCATGTCCCTTTTCTCCTAGCATAGACACTTGGAAAACAAACTGCAAGGCAATTGCAAAGCCGAAGAATATTTAACATTGACCCACAGACTATTCCCTGCTCTTTCCTTTCCCAAGGACTTATGGTACTTTCCCTGCTGCAAATGCTCAGTTTCGTAGGAGTCACTTAAAGGTGTCCCAATTGCAAATGTGTCCCCACAGTTATAGGTACTTGATCACCTCTTTGCTGGCCTTACTACAGTGGGCAAATATCTCCAACAAGTTAATGGGACAGACAGCTGGGGGAAGTAACTTTGTCATTTGCCACACCTAAATGTGACAGAAATCTTAAAGATCTACATGGACAGATAGTTTTCAGCACAACTCCCAGCTAGAGCAGTTAGGTAGCATTACCTCTTACTGTGTTGGATCAGACAACTCAGAAGAAGTCAGAAAGGCTATCAAGTCACAGGTAGCCAATATGCAAGTCATTTGCTACAAATTATCAAATGATGTAATTTCCATATCTGCATGTAATCTGCCAAGAGCAATAAACACATTGACAATTTAGACCTCCTGCCAGGTGAATACAGAGTCACACAGAGCATGTCAGCTGTGGCTATGGCAAGTGGAGACTGCTTGCCACAGGGGAGCCGTAGCCAACTGGCCAAGCTTGGAGAACGGTAGCACACCGAAGTGCCAAGAAAAGTGGGCAAACAGAGGAAGGGTCTATATGGCTAAGCCAGTGAACGGGTAGAGGCACCCTGTCAGGAAGGAAGAGCCAGAAAGACATGGTACACTGACTGTTTAATGGGATATGTGAGATTTTTTTATAAGCAATCTGTGCTTTTAACCTGATTGTTTTCAGGGAGCCCCAAAGCAATTTCTGAGACCTGTTCTAATATATGTTTACATCAGTCAGGTGGAGAGGTGCCCACAGGACCAAACGCACTTCCTTTCTCTTGCTGCTAACGTTGCCAACTGCCCTGAGCCTTTCAAGATGAGGAGGGAAAAGAGGGGGAAAAGAACAGCGACTTGCAAACCATGTATTGCACAAATCCACAGCTTTACAAAGAGTGCAATTCAAAGAAGAGGGAAGAGTACAACTCTGTATCTGCAAGTACATCACCTAACTACACATCATCCCAAAAATTGGTTCCGCTGTTAAAGCAGTAGGAATGTTGGTTACCAAAAACGTTGGATATTCATCTGTGTTGAAGCAGTTTTGTACTGCCCAGTTAGTGAATGTCAGAAGGATGGTAAATCAATCTTTATTGTTCAACCCCTAATTTAACTATCCCTAAAATGAAAGCAAAACTGTGCAATTAACTTATATGCCTACTGACTACATAATGAAAAGTGCAATTAGATATATTGCTTGCAAATCCTGCCACAGTCAATGGGAGCATATGGAGTCACTGGAAGCATGCGGGTATATTTGAGTGTATGCTCTAGCTGGAAAACAGCACAGAAGAAGTAATGAAGTTAGTATTAAGTATAGTTACACCAGTTCAGTTAGACCACACAATCATTTCTAGAACATAAATTACAGCTCCCCAAGTGAATGAGATCATTAAAGTCAATATACTTTTTTAATGTATTTGCTGAAAGTATGGGACTGAAAGCTTTACTTAGAAATGAAAAATCTAACAAATTGGCAACAAAATGTAACACAGGAAGGAAACAAAAATAAATTCAGAACAGCAGGCATGACTGCCACAAATAAGAAACAATAAAAGCTAGAAAATAATCCCTGACAACTAAAAATTTACATCACTGCAAAATGCAAGTGACCACCCTCGGACTATTTCACTTAGCAGAATATTCAAAAGCCTCTCTGAAAACAATTGGAATTTTCAGAAGTAATCACACCCATTTGAGTGTGTGTTGACTTCAAAAGTGTACTCATACACACTCACTGGTACCTATGATTTTTATCTGATATTGTTACAGTAGGGTTTGGAAGCTGTGTGTAAGAACAGGCTCCCCATTTTGCTGGATGCAATAGATATGTGGGTAGTCTCCGATGTATGTATTTTCACAGATAGGGGCACTTTTGTGCCAGAAAAGTAACTTCCAGAATTTGATGCACAGGAACAAACATAGAAAGATAAATATTCGAAAGAAAAGAAATTAAAAAGTTGAGCTTCTCAGATCCACTTTCTTTCAACTGTACAACATAATGCTCTTTATATCCACTTTTCCTTTTTATCTGTGTTCATTAATACATTTCTGTTTATATTACACATATAGCATAATACACACAGGAAGTCCAAAGGTATACAGCTTTTTACTGCCCAGACATCTGTGTATTTAAATGCAAGCAGTTAACATTTTCTTAAATGCAGTCAAAAGTAATCCATAACGATCACTTGACAGGACAGTAACAGAGAATAAGGTAACTGGTGAGGAAGCCATCAGGACACTGTTTGCAGAACCAGCCAGCTTTACTCCTACCAGCTGTAAGAGCACCGTCATACCAAGAAAGAATCAAAGCCTTTTTAGATGTCAAATTTCAGAACAATTAAAGTTGAATAAAAATCTTGCCAGTGCCATAGGTCCTGTTAACAGTCCTCATTACTTTTATACTGTACAATGAACGAGGAAAAGATTTATGCAGGTACAATACCACTACAGTGTAACCTCCCCAGAAGACATTAGGCCATTAGTTTTACTAGGCAGAAGCTGTCACAAGAGAGAAATATGGACTAAAAACACTGATATGCCTGCCCCATCTGGTCCTGTTTTTATTGTATATACAAATTACATTTATAGGGCAGACTAGTAGCTGGTGGTAAGGTTTTACGGGGGGGCGGGGGGGCGGGAAGGCCTTTTCCCTGGGGAATAATATTTACAACAAGAAACTTAAATAAGCAAACATAATTCAAACAGAAAAATAGTGGATTTCCCTGTCTGGAAAATAGGCTGAGCCCAGTACTTTCCTAATGGGGCATTTCTTCTCAGAGGCAAAACATGGCCTGTCTCAAACAAGCCTGGAAGGGGATCCAGGCACAGCAGATAATTAACCCCAGGCTTCTTCCTAAGAAGTTTAGTCAGAGCTGAACACCAAAAAGGTGCCAGTGGTCTAGTAGAAGGGTGGGATGTTTCTGTCCCACCTCTCAAGGCTCTCCTCATGCAGCAAGTGTGGGAAATGTCAACCTTCTGGAGTTGTTCCCCTCCCACTCAAGAAAGCAGCCCTGCATCTTCCGCAGGCTCCAAAGGCAGCAAAAATCTCCTGATTCAGTTGGCCATGATAGAGAAGCCCTTCACAGCTCCTTGGAGACTGCCAGAACCAGATGGAAGTGGGAAAGCTAGCAGGGAGGGACAGGCAAAGGAAAGCCCTGCAAAGCACAAGCAAAGCAGAAAAAAAGAAAGGAAAAAAAAAAAAAAAAAAAAAGAGACCTTGGAAGTCCTCAAAGCCTCATTTTAAGGTTCAGTCTCTCCCCAGAGGGGATGAAGAAGAAGAAGGCCAGGAGATGCTCCGTCTGCACTCTGACAGCACCTGCGAGGCGATGCAGCCGGCAAGTCTGAGCCCATTCCACAGCTCCCCTCAGTCTTTCTTGCCCCCCCGGAGATGCTTTTCACTGACTAATCCTTTCCTCTTGCAAGCAGGGAAGAGCAACAGTGCTCTATTTTCACTCACATGCATTAGCCCCTATTAGACAATCAAAGTATGACTTTCAGTTCTGCACAGTCTGTCCTCTACACACAGCAACAACAGGCTTGCAGCACAATCTTCTTCCACCCCCAGACCCAGCAGGGCACTGATAGACTGTAGTTCCTACCAGCCCAGGCATATCTCAGTAGCAGATAATCAGTGTGTAACTCATGGTCTAAAATATGAACATTTTGTTACAAAAATAGACAGAACTCTGCAAAGGATATTTTCACCACATTTCATACTATTTGTTGTGATTTTGAACGTTCAACTCCCTGATTTTGTGTTTCAGAGATTTATTTTTGAATAAATTAGCATTTGAATAAATAAAGATAAGAATGGACAAAATGTCCACATTTCAGCCCAGGGTATGTATATGCAAAGAACTGAAATTAAAATGTATATCCTCTGCAGAGAAGCATCACTTTGAGATCTTCAAACCAACAGGAAAGAGATTCTGATGTAATTTATGCATAAGTAGATGCAAAATAAATCCAGCAAAATTTAAAAACATTCTCCAAAACAAAGATAAGCATTTCACTTTGTCCTGAGCATAGGGATCTTGACTCAAGAGGGAGCTAGGTAGCTGGTTTTATAAGCAGAGCATTTCAATATTCTTACCCATTTTCATTTGAAAATCAAGGAATTAATTAAACCTGCTTATGCTCACAATTGATCATGTTGACAAGAAGACAGCTAAGAGTTTTATTCCCTAGGGTAGAACTGACGACTGCATACTGATAGTGACTTTCATTGAGAGATTTCAGCTGAATACTTAAATTCAGATGAACTGCTTTTTCCTGTAAATTGCAGAAAAGTGTTCAAGAAATCCTTAATTTTCACCTTCTGTTTTCAGATGAGACTTCAAAGGATGCTCAACTCTTTTCCCAATTAGAAAATGTAAAAGTAAATACAAGGACTAGTAATGTCACTCAGGTACTCTTTGTTTCCATTAGAAAAGTGTAATGGTATGTGATGTATTTTTTCATTGTAAAGATTAATTTTTAACAGACCAAAGATAACTACTACAGCCTCATAGTTTCCTGCATAGCTGAGTCCACTGTGTCTTTTTACATAGTTTGCAAAGCAGGTGTTTTCACTAGATAGAAAATTCCAACACATGCATCAACAAAAGCTCAGAACAAACCTAAAGTTTCAGGAGACAGGCGCTATAGCAAAGGCTGACAGACCCAACAAGCTGCAGCAATGACAAAATTATGAGAAGCCAGATCAAGTAAGGAATGAGTTTTCAGAGAAAGATATTTTTATGGAATCTCCTACAGACTTTCTTTATAATTTTTCTTTTAGGGGTTGGAGTTTGTTATTAGCACTGTCAAGGAACTAGAACACCCCTACTACAATAAAAAATATCTTGAATCATAGAAAAAAAGTAAAATATCAAGAATACTTACTGTAGAAAAGATTTTGAGGAAAGAAATGAATGTGTTCACATTTCTCTGGTGGCTGGCAGGGATGCACCTGCCAGCTCCATTCCCTGCTGTAAACAGCAAGTGAACTGAGCCCAGATGTCCGAGTAGCCAGATGGGGAGCCATCTATTTATTATTTCTCCAATACAAAATTAAACTTTTTAAAAATAATTTTGAACTTTCAGTTAGGATTTCTTGCAAAGTTATGATGACGTTTCTCACGAATAACCCCGTTCCAGTCAAACTTGTGTTTGTGCCTTCTGGTACCCTTGAAAGTGCTGTTGGGGCAGGGTCCAAAAAGGGGCAAGATTGGGGATTCAGTCTTGACTGGGGCTACCTGTGTGAAAGCCTGTATGTCAGTGGTAACACACAAACTCCCAGCTGGTGTTGGGACTGCCCCAAACATTTTGACAGAAGAGTCACCCCGTAGGATGATCCCATAGTTTCTGCCTGGCTATATTTTCCAGTGCTAAGACTCTCCCCACAGCCAAGAACAGAACGCAGCACACTCAGCCCTCCAGCCTGCCCAGTCTTTGTTGCTGTGTCATGACTATTTATTTCATAATCAGTGGAAGGAAAAGACAAAGCCTATTCACGAAGTATGGCTTGTCTTTACCTATGTTATGTAAAGCAAAGAAGAACATCTGCAGCAGGTTCCCTGGAGGAAGGTGCCTCCGCCTTCTCCCAGGCTAATCAGCACCAGGGTTGAGATGAGGAAGGAGGGAGAGAGAAGGCTCTTGGCCATCTGGCCCTACCCTTTTGGCAGTTGCATTCCCCTTTTTGTCACTGAACTGTAAAATGGGAAACAGTCACACAAGATTTGTTCCTTTCACAAATAAGGAGGGAGCTAGAACTGATTTATTTATGTAAGTTTCACAGTAAAGGCTTTGCTCTCTGAAGTGACAAGGAATGCTAGTATGAACCAGATAAATTGGTGAAACTTGATGTCTGGACTGAGTCTACAAAACCAAACACATGAGTCCAAGTCTTATCACTCCCATCCCTAAATTCAAAGCATGTGACGTACAACCACTACACCAAAGTCTACGGAAGTTATGTTTACTTAATTGCATTAGAGTTTATTTACAGATACTCATTTAAAGCAGCAGGGAAGAGTCTTAGCTAACAAAAATGGGCATTGCTCCATTTCTAAAGAATGCTTATACCAAAGCAAGTAAAGAAAACATTGTTTAACTGAGTCGAGGGTTAAACCATGCTAGAAAGACATCCAAGTTCATTCTGCTGTAAATGAATCCTACTGCAGCTCAGTCTGTCTGTTAACAGGTAGTATTACTTTAACTCTGAGAAAAGCTCTTGAACACCGTGTTTGCCATGAATGCATAGAATTATACGTTATAAGATCAGTGTCTTCCTGCATCTCAGCAAATGTTGATCAGGCATTTGCCAACTTAGAGTGGGTCAGTACTGTATTGGCGCTGGGGAGGAGGAAGAGGAGGAGGAGGAAGTGGCCATTGGATGCTCATGGTGGTGCCCCTCTTGGGGTGGCTTATTGGTGAGGGAGATGGGGACGCACCCAGCTTTGGGGACTCCTGACCTGTCAGTCTGAGACAGTGCCCCAAACCATAGGGCAATATGTCAAAAATTCAGCTAGTTAGTGTCAAAACCGTAAACCTCTTGGCAGCAAAGAAAGTAACACCTAGAAAGCTGAAATGAACACAAGTGCGTTTTAAAGCATCAAACAAAAAGGAGCAAGGAAAGAATTAACAACAGAGATTCCTGCATTATATCTCCTTGTTTGGTGCCTGATGACAAGCCACATACACTGCTAAACTATAAATTACAGAAAATACTACATATGTGATCCCAGCAGGGGTGCACAAGAGGAGCCTGCCCTGAGTGGCTCCAGGTGAGCAACTGCTGCCTGCGACCCCAGGCATGAGAAGAAAACCTTGGACACTGCAGCTTGGGAGCCAGCCTGACCGGGATGGGGAGAGGATGGGAAAAGCAGCTCAGAAGTGCTAAGGTAATCCACTGACCAGGGCTTTCTGCATCACAGTTCTGTGGTTGGTTCTAGTGGGAGGGAGGAGGTAAAAAGGCTGGAGAATACGTCCACATCAGTGGGGAAACACGCTGCACGGGGAGCTGAGGAGCAACCACCCTGCTCACTCAGGAGAAATACAGCAAAAGGGCACCAGAGGACAAGCCACTGGGAGGAGACCCTGTGCCATGTGTTAGTTGGTCTCATAAAGTCCTTTATACAGTAGCTACAGAATCACTAGAGGATGCTGCTGTGGCTAAAGTTGGTTTTGATCTCTGGTAATACCTGTGGGTTTCCCCGTGGGCACTTAGCTATCCAGCCATCCAAATTCAACCAAGTTGAAACTTGGTAAAATAGAAGTTTCCCTTTTGGCATCCAAACAATCAAAATGCTTTTTTTTCCTCACTGTTCTTGAATTATGAGTGGAAAAAGACACATGTGCATTCACCAAGCTAAGCAGAAGCATACCAGGACTCCAAAGACCTCTTTTTTAACCATGAAGTAATCATTTAATTTTGTTTAAAAGTAGCCAGTTACTAAAGCTGGAAAAAGGAGGTCAGTTAGAACTATGCACCAGAACTATCTGCTGGGTTTAGAAAAATACACAGTCATAAATGTCATGGCATAATCACGTTTGAGGTTGATATTGCCAATAACCAGTAGACAGCCTGGGCTCTGTTCTGTGTTTGCCTGGTCTCAGCTGAAGCCAGGCATGTGTCCTGCAACCAATCAGGCACATCCCTAGATATGAAGGTTCTTAAAAGTCTGTAAACATATTATTTTTTTTTTTATTATTTACCTTTAAGGTTTGAGTTAATTGGAAACTGTTTAAATTAAAACTTAACAAATGTAAAATGTCTGACTTAAAATGTCACAGGGGACCCAACCCACACAAAAGAAAGAAGGAGTTTATGTGTCTGTATTGTTTGAACTTTACAGAAGGGAGAAGAAACACCTTCCCACATTGCAGCCTTAGAGCTATGATACGGAAATCCCTACATGGAAGCAGCAGGAAGAATTGCATCAAAGAACCATACAACCTAGTGAACAAAATACTTAGAGCAAATATTTCTGTGGTAATCTTGCTTATTTTGAGCAAGCTGGTCAGCTAGTAATACTGCTTCAATACCCACCCTTGCACCTGCAGAAGCTGATGCTCACACAAGAACACATATGTGGTTTCCTCTACTCTCCTTCCCCAAAACAATTAAGCAACTTTCCAACAAAAGGAGCACAAGCAGAAAAACTCCCCATATTTAAGACTGAGCTCAGGGAGCTTAGGAAGGAGTCCACATAAGGCAGCACATGCAGTCTTAGATGACCCAACAGGTCCTTCCCAGCTTTCTCTTCCTACAAGACCTCCAAACACCTACCTGGATACTCCAGCTTGAGGAGAGTGCTAACAGCTGCTTGCACAAGACTCACAGAGTAAATACAACTTTCCTCCTCAGCTTACCAAGTGGACTGAAATATCGGCAGCCTGCCACCAAAGCCACTAGAGCACCACTTCCACTTCCTCAGCAGCCACATCCCAATTAATCAGCCCATAGGTTTGATATCAGCCCCCAAATTTATAACCTCCTCCCTGAGCTCTGACTGGTTCCAATTTCTTCAGCTGATCTGCTCAGCTGTCAGACGGCAACTGCAAGGGACCCATTGGCCTGCCTGTCCCCTGGATCTTTCAGCTGAGCTGTCCTGCTCTGCAGAAATACAGGATTCAGATTCTGCTCCTGTTCTCCAGGGTCTTAAAAAATTATCCACTGCTGCAAAAGAGACAAATGAGTCCTCAGGACATATTCTAAGGCAAGTTGTTTGGGGAGAGCTGCTGAAGGAGAGGCAATGTGAAGGAGAGTTTGAGAAAAGAGATTTTTTTTGTGTTGCTGGTTCACAGTGTTACATGTATTGGAACTGCCAAGTTATTGACATACTTTTAAATAACCACTGGGCACCTAAGGTACTAAGTGCCTTGGACTTGCAGTGGCAACTGGATTTTTGGTTATGTTTGTATTACTGATTGTGCAGTATATTTGACATCCATATTGCTAGGAAGCAAGGCATCATTCAGGTTCTAGGTGACCTTCAGAGCAATCTAAAAGGCAGGGAAAAATAAGTCTATGTTACACCTTTGCATATAAGTACTTACCACCTTAATACCCAGTATCACTGCAACACATTTTAACCTGAACAGACAAGATCCACAGGCCAGCAACAGGGCTCGCAAAAATGGAGGAAAAATGGAAATGAATGGGGGAAATCGGGTGGCTTGGACCAATCTGCTGAGAGCCAGAAGGCTTAAAATCGTCTGAGTACACAAACTGGGATTGGAAGCCAGCTGGGGAAATGTTTGAACCTAGTACCTTTACTCACGAGGCAACTGAAAATACACTATTTAAAATTCTTGTTTGCTCTAGGCAAAACTCTTTCACTTGAATATCTACAGAAAAAAGTTAAAGAGACAGAAAATCATAACTGATCCCCACCAATTTTTAAATCACAGCTCATATTTGCAGATGCTATGTTCAATACTTTCCAAATTCTAGCTAGGAAATCAAACATGAGAGTATAGGGGAAGGGGATTATGTGCTTTTAAATCCTTCCTCATATATGCTTGAGGTGACTTATGTGAATGCTGTGTGCTGAAGTCCACATACTTACTTAGAAATATGCACTTTCCAGAAGAGCATAATTAAGTAATAGAAATTAAATTCAGGTAGATTTTTCAGTTTCCTGTAGAGACCCCTGAACAAGAATGCTTGTCTGTAGACAACAAATTGAATTAGGACATTTACTGGAAGCAGTAGATGACCTGCCCCATTAAGCCAGTTGACATTTTATTGCCATCTCTGACTGAAGGGGCTATTAATGGATTTTTGACTTCATTTCAGGTTTCTCTTACTTAATCCTTGGTGGTACATTATATTTTCTTCCTATAGGAAGGGTTTGCTACTAGGATTTCTTTGTATGAAACACAGACAGCTGGCATTCGTCATCATGTAATTTTAATATGGTATCCTCAGTCAAACCTTAATTTAAGATGCATTTTTCTCACATGGAAACACTGGATTCTGTATCTGAGAGTCACCTAAATAAAACCACATTTGTGAGTCCCACTCCAGTGGGACTGCCAAGATTTGTTCTCTTTTTCATTACCTTTTCTATCAATATTCCTTGACATAATTAACCAGCATCTTAATCTGGCAAGTGCTCTATGGTACTCAACTCCAACATGTTTTGATTTGATACAGGGTAACAGACATTTGTAATCTCCTTTCCTAGCACATTACTTATAAAAAAGCAATTCGCTTGAACTAAGCCTGTAAAATAGGGCTAAATAGTAGAATACGGATTGCCTTTAGACTTCCTGTTGATCTACAATATATTACTTTTGATTTACCTAACTCCATAAGGTGTTTGGTGCTTTCTCTGTTAGGCCCATGACTACGTGGTCAGTATGACTGTATCACCTGCATACCTATAAAACATGTATAGAGAAATAAAGGCACGCAATTGGGGTTGGCACAGTACCAGCTTGGCACAATATTTCTTCTTTCCCTTTTGCTGTTCTCAGAAAATGTACTGCATGACAACAATCAGAGTCCATATTGAAAAGGCTGAGCATTAAAAACCTTCAGGAAATAAAGTGATTTTATCCCCCTTTATCCTGTTTGGAGGGATGGCGGAATAGAGCAGTGTGATTTACTCTTTTTTTTTTTTTTTTGTCAAACCGGCAGTATTGGTCTTTGTAAAGTAAATCTATGTCTGTCCATTATCTGCTGCTTTTTTTTTTTCTTTCTTCTTTTTTTTTTTTTAACTGTAGTCTCTGTCTCTCTTGAAAGCAACAAAAAGTGAGTTAACTTTGTGACAACACTTCCTCGAATGTCATAGTTTGTTCTTGTGAATTTGACATGTCATTTGACATCAGGGACTGGACACCTCGTACTGGTTGAAGGTAGAAGTCATCAGCACAAAAAAAAAAACAAAAAAAACCAAAAAAAAACCCAAAAAACAAAAACAAAAACAAAAAAAAAACCCAAAACAAAACAAACAAAAAAACCCCTAAGGAATCCCTGTTATGATTTTATCCTAGTCAGTGTTCTGATAGAAATTAACATAGTGGATTTTTTTCAGTGAATTAAAACTGCTTCCTACATCAGGGCTCAGCATATTTGAGCCATCCTACGCCCATGTCTTAGGATGCTTACATTATTTCCTTCCTTTTCCTTGGCTACAAGAAAAATAAACCTAAACTCTAAGTTTTCTTACAGATTAATTCCTTAGACCACTTAGTTTGTCTTTCCCTCCGCTATCCTGATTGCCACAAATGCAGTTCTTGCCTGGGAGAGAGGCTTTAGAGGGCCGAGGCCATTGTGCTCTCACCATACCCTGTAGGGAGCAGGGGCCCCACTGACTCAGAAGCCCGTAAGTGGTATCTTGGAGGAGGCCCAACATGAGCAAAACTAAGGGCTCTGACATACTTCTCTGTATGTTCAAAGAACAGTTGGGAGTGCTGTCAAAGGTTATCCAAGGATATCCACATCTCTGGATTGGTCAGACTACCATGTTTTAAATAAATTGATCCAACATTTGTCAAATAGTTTCGGTTCAATACTTTGACAGGATACTATGTCTCAGGAAACTAGCAGATTTTTGTGCACCATCACCATACATCCTCACTACCTGAAATCTCTGCAAATTTGTCTCCATTACGCATGGGCTTTGACATGAAATTTTAGTGAGCTGCTCTTAAAAACTTCATTGAGAGACCTCAGAAAGAAATAGAAAGGGCTCTCTCTTGCAGTTCTCTGATGATCCCTCTCCAGCAAAACATCTACACAAATACTTAAAGTCCATTTATGAATTTTCCAAAACCAATCAGTTTAATCACATGCGTGTGATTACGTAAATGTTTAAAAATTCAGCAGAATCAAATGTCCGGGGCTTGGATTCTTGGAGGTTTTTTGTAAAGTAAAGCTCAGAGCCGGCACTTTTCTCTCATCATTCTGCACTGTTTTCATAACAGAAATGTGAAAACATTTGGTTTTGCATTTCTAATTGTTGCACAAATTTGGCATGAACTGCACTCAGACAATCTGATACAATTGTTATTCATTATTCTAGGAATCCTAAGTGCTGATGTAATGTAGGAATGTACAGGTTTTTTTCAGGGGGAGAGGATGGGAAAGCGGGAAGAGGGCTTAACCTCGCAATATTTAAAACCAAGGCTGACTTCCAGATCTATAGGGAATTTAAAGGATGTCTTCACTAAAAGCAGATGAGTATATACGTATGAGTTTACACATATGTTCACACACAGCCAAGCTTGCTACAGGACTTGCAGGAATAGGATTGAACTTGGATAAAAGTCGTCCCCTAATCAATGGGCAACTGGTCACTCAGGCAGCAGGGTCAAAGACTGGCTGTGGTCCATGTCACATGGATGTGTTTGGTTGGCTGTGGAAACTGAATAGATTAGCCATGCTAGTCAAAAGACTTATCAGGTCAAGCCAGATCAATCTTTTGTAAATCTTAAAATCTAGAGGACAGTATTTCCTGTTCAGTTACTGGGGAGCATATTACAGCTCTTGTGTCAGCTCTGTTCGTTAAACAGCCATCTCCTCTCTGCACCCAGGTAGTCTTTGCTGAACTGTCTGCATCTTATAAAATTATCCTTAACATGGACTCGAATTTACACTTCAGGTATAGCTGACAACAAAATCCCAGTAGCAAAGCTGTGTCTGGCCAAATAGTCTCTGTACTTACCTATCTCCTTGGACAGGTTTAAAGTTGGTGCAGGTGTGTCAAACACTGCAGTGTAACCATGCTGATGTAAACTGGAAGAGCTAGATTAGCAAGAGAACATATTCATTGATGTTTTAGTGTAGTCAGAGTTAAACATATTCTCATTCTGAGAAGGCACAAATTAGATCCCAATATTATATTCTCAAAATACTTTAAAAGATTACAGGAACTTCTTTCAGCTTTCACAAAAAATCCATTTTAAAATCTGCAGTCTGTACTATATAGACACACAGAAAACTTCTCCCAAATGCTGTCAAGCACTATGGGTTCTAAACATTCAATGGGAACATTAATATTTGATTTCATCTCTGCTCCTCATAATGCTTTCCTTCCTTGGGGATACTCAGGACTGGCTTCCAAACAATTCAGAAGCCAGACTTACAAGTGCAGCTACTAAAGATGTACCTGCAACAACAACTTCACTGAGCTCTATGGGAATTCAGTTTTTACCAGGCTGGAGTGAGAAAGACAGCTCTGATTAGATACACAGATACAGATTTGTTCTGGAAGCCAAGGAGCCTTTACATTCAACACCTTTTAGACTTTATGCAGTACGTGCTGTACAAACCAGTACTGAGTTCACTGAAGGGGAAGATAATAATGCTAACAGACTTCTGGAAATGTTTTGTCGAATGCTGTATAAATTAAGGCCTTGAGACTAAGGTCAAAAAGAGATGTCAATGGAAGAAGATTCAGAAGGAGCAGGCACAACTCGGAAGTGAGAGAAGGAATTAATTTACTACCTATACAACTAGAATTAACCAAAGAACAAGATCAGATCTGCTAAGGTAACCCAAAATAAAAAGCTAAGGCTAAAGGATTGACCAAGTATGCCTATAAACAGTTTGATAAATTAAGTACACACATTTGCCATATTTTATAGAAGAAACCTTACATTAAAGATTAGATAACAAAAGGTGATATCTTCTCATTTGATGTTCACACTTAGCTTCATACCTGGAGACCCAAAAGTCCCTCCCTTCCCATCAATTACATATTTA
>NW_009624507.1:0-4948 GCF_000690535.1 Cariama cristata | reverse complement strand
CCCAGAAAATACATATTTAACCCCCCCCCCCCCCCTCCAGGTATGAATTTGCTTACTTTTTTTATTATCATAACACATCCAGGAATTTCAATATTAAGACTACTTTTTCTGTTTATTCTAAGCAATTGTATTCCTTAGATACTTATTTCCTACAATATTTGCATTGTGTCAATTAGGATCATTCACAGAAATCAGTATAATAATGTCTTATAATGCCAGTTCCTAGCAGTACTTTGTTTTTCTGAAATTGGTCCCTTGAATTCTTCTGTCTCAACTCACATCTGAGGGTGTATAACCATTGCTTCCCATTCCCACTGCCTACTCTGGCATATGGTACACCAGCTTGTGATGCAGTCACAGCTGCCCAGCATATGCCTGTAGACTGGGGTGACTGTGCTACCTACCAAGTGAGCTGGAGGGGAGACCTGGGCGATAACTTAGCTGTTCTCAAACTTGCAGTCAGACTTTTGGCGAACCTGCAGTTCTTCTGTGCCTGAATATCAATAGTGCCACCTGGAAAACGAAAAAAAAATCTCAAAAAAAAAGCTCCTTTTCAGAATTTATTAAGGAGCTCAGTTACAGAGGTGATGTACAACAGAGAAATGCATTTTTGCCTCCTATGCTAAAGAAGTCAAGAGGATCAAGCATCTCTTAGGATTTTGCCACTGTAAGTTACAGTCAAAATCTTAACAGTATATGTTTTGGAGCTACTAGAGTTAGTAGACTAAGAGTCAGATGCCTCTCTTTTCTCTGTTATTTATCTGATAAAATAACAGATGCCTCTTTTATCTGTTAAATCTATGATAGTCATACAGGCATCTCATCTAGGTAGCTAGACAGGTACATCCAAACAAAAATTGTCTCCTCCTAAGTAAGTATCTGGTACTGACTATAGAGGGAGCCTAACTACTGCCGAAGCCTGGATGCCTCACTTCTATGTAGCCAAGTTAGGTGAGGAGATGAAACCCACTCATGGTACCTAAACACAGTTAAACGCACAGCTTGAATTGGAAGACTCAAAACCAGAGGATAGGTCATATACAGAGAGATCTTGTTGATTTTCAGCAAAATAAAATGACACAGAATAAGGGGAATGTAAGAATTCACAGCTGGAGTGGTGTCCAAGCAATCTGCCATACAGCTGTTGTGAATGGTCCTGAAGCCAGTAAAAACCCAAAGCAAACTGAAAACTGTAGATCAAGACACACCCTGGTATTCAAGCAGAGAAAGGCTTGCACATCACGATACTCTTCCTTTCAACAAAATGATTGGGGGCACGTTCCTGGCAGATGATGGGAATCAGTGGGTGACAGCTATTAAAGAATCTCTGAATGCAGGAGCCTATGTAAGTGAGAGAATCTGGATTTTTAGCCTGATACCAAACAACTAGATAGCCAGACTTTCTAAACCTGTAGTGACTGATGCGCTTCTGATTTATGATCATCCCACGAAGGATTAGGAATTCATATAGGTTGTGCTGCAGATAAAGGTCCTAGATTACAACTTGCCAAAACATAGTTTGGGATCTGGGTGATCCCTTCGTGATCCAAAAGATAGATCAAACAAAATTCTCATTTGCGTCATAACAACTAATTTACAGCAGAATATATGCTGTCTGAGGATTCCTGGGGCAACTCAGCCTATACAAGTAAATCAGACTAAAAGGAGATACTGAAAGGAGATGCGTAAAATTTCCAAGACATGGATATTCTCTGTCAAATAGCTGCAGCTCAACTGCTGCACGACTGCTGACCACAAGTGACCTGTTACCACTTCCCACTGTACTGCTCAAGGGTTTTGCTCCTGAGGTACTCAGTCCTACACGAGATCTGCATCTGGCTGGCACTGAACTCAGCTCAGAATGGCTTGTGGTGCAAAACAGTTTTAGTGTGTCATCTTCTCTTAAAATCAAGAAGACAGCGGTCAGTTTCTCAATAAAGGGCAGAAGGGTTAAGATAAAAGAGAATTAGGTCCCTGACCCCTTGAAATTTCCAGCTTCAATGTCCCCCAGAGATCATCTATGAAACATTACCGTCTTCCTGCACTGAATGTATTCATGACTACATGGGGCTACCCACGTTTGTGCAGCATAGCCTGCAAACTCCATGGCTGCAGCAAAGATTATTTTCTAATATAAATAAAACAATATTCTAGGACTCCCTCCAGGGCCATTAAGCTTTCCTCTGCTCAGTTAGTTTTGGCTTTGGACAATTACAATAAAAATATATGTTAACTGTGGTTCTTCCTCTTTCTCAAGCATGTGGGAATTCTAAGGAGTACGAATAAAAAAAGGAAAAAAATGTTACTTGAAATTCCTCATATATATACATATTTACATACCTATGATATCTAAAGTAACTTTTTACATATTTTACATTACATATGGGTCTGTCTATCTATATATACATGCATTAATAAAACTCACAATAAACCAAAGACCCAGCCATTTGAAAGCTTCCTTACCACCATGTCCTAGGTATTTATAAGTCCCCTGCATGCCTGTTCCAGGCCTGAGACAACAGCTCCACCAGAATTTCTCCTGATGTGCCATGGCTGAACCAGTGGGCTACATCTGTAATAGCAATTAAATATTCCACTCCTTAAGCTGAGATCAGCTAGCATGAAATGAGTCTGTGCTATCAAACTCACCTTGCCACCAAACTGCCCAGGAGTTAGCCTGCTCTAATACTAACTCCCAATCCAGTCACAGAGTTTTTGAGAGTTAACCCAGGTAAAAAATCAATTTAACAATATAGAAGATCAGGGTTCAGTGTCCAGCACTGTTTAATCTACTACACAGACAACAGCCAGAAGATCTCACAGGTAAGTCAGCTCTACACCATTGTCATTCTTTTAATTGAGTTTCTGTAGCAAAACCTGCTCTTCATTGTCATTACTCTAGTTTGATTGTCATAATAAGATCAAACTGTGAATTTCTGCCACTGGTGCAGTCCCTGGCCTGAGGTCTCTTGTGCAGCCCCACTAACCTAGCTCTGTCATTTCAACCCAGGTGAAGTGAGTACCCAAAGCAAAAGTAGGACTCCCTGGACTCCACCCAATTCTCAAAAATAAGGCTTCTGATTTCTGTAATGGAGACTTCTACCCTCTCCTTGTTGCCCAAGCCAAACCAGAACCTATACACCCCAGCTGAGGTACACATCCCAAGGCCTCTGTTCTACAGTTCCTTTTTCCTTTCTAGCAGTAAGTCTCTAACTACAGTTTTATAGTCAGAACACTGACAAATTCTGGCTGAAGCAAAAAAATCCAAGTGTGATGAACTATGAATAAGAAACAGTCCAGGTCCCATAAATGATGCTGACAGGCACTGGCCTTGCTTCTGTCCCAGTACAAGGGTGGACAAAAGTGATATTCTTCTAAGCCCCCAGTTCTTACACAACTAATTAGAGCTTCTTTACAAGCAGAAAAATTGCTAGAGGGATGCAAGCAGCCAAACATGAGAGTCTTTCACTGTCTGGCCTTTCTTTGGAGAGGCATGACACTGGAAAGTGGGATCTGAACAATGTTTGAGATCACACAGTCAGGCTTCTGATCTTGGCCCACATGTGCAATCACGTAACCAGAGCCTTGATGCAGCCACCCAACCATGCACGTGAGATGCACAGCCTGGCTCGGCTGCAGAGGACTTAAGAATGGGGATTTTGTCCTGGAGTGACAGCAGTACACCCTGATCCAAACTCACCCAAGTGAGTGGGGAAGCCACTACTGTGAAGAAATGTGGTAGCTCTTGCAAGGAGCTGCAGATGTAACTGGTTTTTCCCATTAGCACTGGGTAATGTAATATCCTGCCATGCACCAGAGGATGGTTGCACGGCAGCACCTACCCTTTACAGAAAAGACTTCAGAGATCTGTGGTAGCAGGCCCCAGACACTAGACTATGCGCACTACAATGCAAAATCGTGCTACCTGTTAGCAACAAGCAATGAGTATTTGAATCTCTTTTCACAAGCAAACCAGAGATGCAATCAGCTGCGGGCTCTTGTGGACTGGAAGTAAGCAAAAGCTTTCCAAACACAATCCATGAATAAAAAAGACCCCAGAAGGCAGGAGCAATCCATTCATCACAAAGAAATGGATGCCAGGAACATTAACTTCCTGAGAAAATCAAAGATTGTGGATTTTTTTGGCACATACTAGAAAGCTAAATACATTTCCTTAACTGCAAACAGTTATTAAACACAGTAGATTATACAAATAGATAAAAAAACCCCTTTCATAACTAGGTATATCTTTGCTTTCACAAATGTTCCAGTAAAATGAGAGACCTCCTTGCCAGTGCAATGGGTTTTAAGGCACCTGCAAAGCCTTTAACCACTTCAGCAGCCTGACAGTGCTGTGCTGTATGAACATGAAGGGCATCTTTCTCTGCTCAGGTTGTTTGAGTGTCATTTATTTCTGTACAATGCTGAACTGTGTAGTTTCAGAGGAGCACAAATGCAATACTATCATTGCACAGGCAGCACTTACTACATTTGACTACTGACAAAAATCCTCTTGAAATCAGAATCAAGCTCATAGATATCAACAAGAAGTACAATGAAGCTGGAGCCATTTCCTTCTACTTGAAAGAGAACTAGTTATAGAAATATAAACCATCAGGATCAGACCTTTTATTTACCAATAATGTTTGATTCACTCCTGACATGTTTCCTCAAAACTACGTCTCAACTTGAGTAGGAAAAATCCCAGAGATACTACATCAAGCCGTATTCAAGCTCCAAAGCTCCCAGGGTATCTTTGATTTTCTGTTGTTAATGAAGATCTACTTGAGGAACTAATGCTTCCTTATGTTATAGTCACTTGCACTACAACTAAAGCTAGTGACACCCTATTGCACCAAAGTCTCAGCATCAGTAAACTTAAAGTTTAGCAGGGTGTAACGCTTTTGCGCCAGTTAGCTAACTATAGAATGATAGAATCATAGAATCA
>NW_009624506.1:0-27313 GCF_000690535.1 Cariama cristata | reverse complement strand
TCCAAATCATCAACATCATCTGACATAGACAGCTGAACCTACACGCACGTGTACATTAATGGTGATGTAAAAGGACATGCTTTTTTTTATGTCAGTTAAATCAGCATCCGAACAGAAATTTCTAAATAGCAACCAAATCACACAATTGCCTATCACCTTTAAATACTGTGTAATTTTGTTCTTTGGATTATAAAAGGAGAAAAGCCACTCATGCAAATATTTCTGCCTCCCTGGAGAGTCCTAAAAATGAAGTACTGACTAAGCAACGTAGCAAGAATTTATTGGCACCAATAATAGCACATAGAGCAACTCTTTCCTAAGCATCAACCGTAGAAGTGGGAGCTGCATACACGCAAAAAAGAAGACAAAAAAATACTTCTAAGTAGCGTATTTTCATAAAAGAGAAAAACACCTTTCTTAAGTAGTCAGACTCAAAATCAGAGTTATTAAGCACAGGACATGAATAGAAAGACCGTAGTAGCCTAGATTAGAAACAAAGCAAAAATCAAAGGCATGGGATTATTCTGCTAGTTTATAAATTTGAAGCAGCAACAACAGAGCTTGCTTAAGGCTGATCAGTTTTTCAGCAATGCCACACTTCCGAGAGAATATGGGCTTGTTAGCCAGGAAGCTTAGTGAAACATGCCATGACACTTCTGTTGGGAAAACTTCTTCCCATTGAGGATGCGGCATTTGTACGTGACAGAGGAAGGCTGCCTGCAACACCTAACAGGTTCCGTGACTGCATTTTTCCACTATCAGTCACATGCAGACAGAAGTTCAGGCCATGTCCTACCTTCTCCACGCAGAAACTTTAATCCAAGACTCTCAGGCCTGAGGAAAACACCTTAAACATATATAGTACTTACTTTAGCCTCTGAGAAATGCCAAAATGTGCATGTCAATGTAGAACAGTCACTTTAGTCTTACAACATTTTGTGGGACAAGACAGCCATTTTCCATGCACCTGTGCTCTTACTTTCTGCAAACACGAACAAGTCACTGCCAGTTTATACTACAAAAAAAGGTAGCGCACACTTTGCTGTGCCCAAATGCACGGCTGAACAGGAAGTAGTAAGAAAACAATGTTTTAACAGTCGTCAATGTGGCGAGACAAGCACTTTTATCTGCTTACCAGATATTTCTTTAAATAGAGATGCAACCACAACACTGTTAAGCTGAAAGGTTCAGTAGTTGAGGGATTCAGTTCAAATTCACTACTCCAATGCATCACCGACCACTTTTTAAAGGTTAGCTTCACAGTCATTATTTTAAATCTTCATCTTAACCTACATGAACACTAATTAGATCTAAGCAGTCATTCAGCTGCACTGCAGAGATACCTTGGCTTATTGGTAAATAGATGCAAACACAGATTAAGCTGAGGTAGGCTCATGCATATTTTTTTTTTTTATTATTTCCTCTTCACTGTTTCTGACTTTGCAGACGTGCATGAACACATCCCTTGACTCCCCATGCTCTGGTTGTCCTGCTGCCCTCTGGCAACTGCGTCACGTTAGGGGAACAGTGTCTGTCTGGGATAAAATGCAGGAAGGATTTTAGAGGAGAAAACCATGTAGTTCAAATGCTTTTCACCTGCATTGTCATGGCAAAGGGAGCTGGGAGCAGATCCATATACAGCAGAGTCTGACTTTTAACAAGAACCCTCAACAAGACAGCCTAACCTAGGCCTCCAGCAGCTTTTAAAGAGCTCAGAATTTGTTGTGTCCAGAAGAGGGATAGGCCAAAGTCCAGTTAAGACCCAACGTGATCCATGCTGCGATAAAATAAGCTTCAAGAAGTGGTGGCAGAGGCTGAGAGTTCAAACACTGAGACAGCAGCCCGAGTTACGACAATTTGTTAGCTGCAATGCCAGTCGTTCATTAGAGTGCAGGTGTTGTTTTGCTCAAAGCAAGGGTTATTTTCATTCAAAATTGTATCTGGGAATACTTCACTCAAAGCAGAGCAAGTTTAACTTGTTGCAACAGAGAGGACAAGCTTCTGACAAAAACACTTAACACTTCTTTGCCAAACACTTAAGCCAGAAGCAATGGATGAGAAAGTCCACTATGAAGGCTAAGCCGGTTAAAGGATGCACTGCAGAACTGGAATCAGCTTAATCACTTTAGCAATGAGCACAGTTGAGGGGTCAGGTTTATTAGCTCAGCCTTTGCGCTGTAGGAAGGGTCTTGGACTGTTTGGGGAGATTCTCCACAAGGCTCCAGGTCACATACACGAGTTTGGGTTTTCTATGGTAGCTTCAACGGAGCCACGTGGACATGCTCACGGTAGTCCCGAGCAGCTTTAAAAAGCACAAGCTCAGTATTTTAGGGACACTATCTTGCTCACAAATTCTTCTTGCACTTTGGACAAAGTTTAGAGAGTTGCAAGCTTGCTACTAAGCACAGAGGGAGGCCCGCTGACTTCACTAGGGTGTCTCACATGAGGAATAGCTGCAGGATCAGGTCTTTGGCTGCCCAGGGGAAAATACTTTCCCACACTCTTTGTATAAGTGTGTCAAGGGGGAATTAAAAAATCCTAAAACCAGGTAAATGGATTATAGCAACTTCAATAGAAAATTCATTCTTCTTGTGACTATTGAAAGAAATATTACTAGAGATTACATCTCTCTCAGGGTATAGCATCTGTCTGAACAGAAAGTAAAATCCACTGAAGTCAATGGAAAGGCCACACTGTACTTCTGCAGGTTTTGGATGAGTGGCATTTGTTCTGTTTTCTCTCTGCTAGTCATGCAGAGACTGCTCAGCTATCTCACAGCACGCAACACAAAAAACCCCACCCAAAGCTGCACAAGTGTGCGGTGTTAGCTTTCAATGGAAATTTTGACAGTGCAGAATTACCAAGATAAGAAGTTTTCTCTTTACAGTCCTTGATAATAAGGTTTTGTAACATTCGGAAAAAAACCCCTGTGGTTTCCCCACAGGAAACCCATGGTATTGCTTGTCATAGGAGCCATAATTTCAGGGGTAGTTAATGAGATTGCATTGTGCTTAACACCAGTTTAAGTAAAATGGTGAAATCCAGGACTTTGTCTAAAATGCACAAATGACACTGATTTTTTTTTTTTTAATTTTATCATTAAGTACAAAATTCACTGTAAGAGTCAGAAGAGCTCTCTGCAGCATTTAAGGATGGCTTGAAAGGCCTCACTCTTTCTGGCAACTATTTTACGCCAACCTCTCTTCTGTAGCATTGTTGCTCATTTACGTTCACTACACAAGGAGCACCATGTCTGCACCTGCAACCTAAGCAGCCAGCCACGTGCTAAGCTTAAAAGAACAGTTCTACTTCTCCGATACGTTCGCGAGATTACAACCAGAGCAGACTTCACTTCAGCATAAGCTCCCCTCAAAACATTTCTGCTGTAGTTACTTTCCGCAGCAAATCCTAGAAGATTAATTATTAAAAATACATTCCTGCCTCAAACAGAAATGTCATTTACATCTTGCAGGAATACCTACAATTTCAAGACTTTTACTACAAACAGTCTCTCTTTCATTCTTTGCAAGGGGGTTTCCACTACACCACTTAGCATTGCAAATGACATCATTTTTCAATGAAAGGTTGTAATTTGAGTAGTGGTAGAGAAAGTAGGCATTTGAGGCTTGATTCTATTGTCAGCTGTGCAATTTATTTCACTTTCAGGAAGCTAGAATAAACATGCATTCTGTGGTCTTAGAAAAGTACAACTTGCTGGAAACATGCATACATTGCAAAAATGTACTGAACTAAATGACTTCTTAAGAGATGCAGGTTTATCAAGGCAAATGCATTGGAGCCTTGTGCTAGCTGCCTGTTAAATTTGCATTTTCTCCAACTACACTTGAAAAATGTAATATTTAGTTTTAATACTCATTTTCTAAGGAACAGTTAAAGCAGTCCCCAGAAGTCTTCTTTTAGTGGCATAGCAAAGACTTTCTTCTTTGAAAACAAAAAGGAAGGATTCAAGAGGGCTTTTCATATTCTTAGTGTGGAGGAAAGGGAAGGTACAAACTCTGAAATGACTTTCAGGACAATAACGCTGAAAATTCTTTTCCCTTGAGGTTTCCAGTCATATACAGCAAAATCCAGGCCTAGAGGAGACTGCTGGGAGCTGCTAAGGTATAGTTACCTTTTTAAGAAACCACATTAAAATGCTCCATCCTGCCATGGCTCATCCAGAACTAGAAAAGCACTTTAAATATAAAAATTCCAGTAATCATCTTGCTTCTGGAAACTTGCTGACCTCCTGTGTTGGGGTCACAGCAATATTACAATCTTTCCTTGGTCAGCCACAGGCTTAGCTCCATGATCTGCGGCAACAGTCTGCTATCTCATCACAGAAATTAGATACAGATATCTAACATGTTTGACTGCTGCCACATATCTCCTTCCTCAAAAATTGAGTGTAAACCTTCCAATTTCATATATATGACTGATGCATAAATATAATAAATATAACAAGCTGAAGGAACTTCATGGTAAGTGTGAGTTACTGTCTCCTGGAGCATTAGTTAACACAGGCATTTCCAGGTTTTCTAACTATTCCATTCTGTTGATAGCACCACATATTTTTAAGACATTCCTCCCCCCCCCCACACACACACACACACTTTTTTTTCCCCTCTACACTAGTATTAAGCTCAGGAAGACTCAGTTAAGCCCAAAGAAAGAAATTCCAGATCCACCCTTTCCATTTCTAAGTACAGCTTCCCTTCCCAATGTAAAGTTGTCTTTCATGCCTCCTTTAGGATGCTTCTACTTGTCTTTCTCTAGAACAACAACAAAATACTGCTTTATAAGCCCTTTTTTAACTTTGAGAAGTGATCTCTCAGTCAGCTTCACCCAATCATCTAAGTCTTCTGCCAAACAATACTGTTTCTTTGACTCCATTTGAGCACAGTCTTACTCCTTCATATACATCTGTGGACATCAATATTTAATAGCACTCCATTCACTTTCTCCAAGAACTTAAATAGCAAGAGCTATTCTCAGACAAATCAGATGTCCACTTGACATAGATTCTTCTCTTGGAGACACCAGCAGCATATGTTTACCAAAGATCACATAAGTAGCTAAGCAGCCAGAGATACTTCCCCAGAATATGCACCCAGCAGTTTATAGCTTGGGGACTTTCAAAAGAAGAGGAAATGTCTTTGTACACACAAGATGTGGATTGAGTAGCATTACCTTATGTCCTGTCTTTCTAAAAGAAGGACTATTTGTCCTTGTCTTTATTATCTTGAGTAACAGCACTTCAAGCAAACTACTGGCTCATGAAGTTTTTTAATGGAGCACTGATATAAAGGACAAGAAAGAATAGTAAGAAGTCTTACATTCACAATGGATTGTACAGCCTGCAGTGAATAATTTCTTGCTATCTAACAGAGCTTTCAGTATGTTGCAGGCTGCCCAAAATAGCATACGAAGCTCATGTCCAATCCAATAGACTTCACTTCTGCAGCCAATCAAAGCTGATACTGTACAACAATGATTTGCTCTTGGAGAGCACATTTATTAACACACCACCAGGACTACAAATCTAGAAATCCCCTGCTGCATTCTCAGCTTTCACCTTTCCATTATGCCCCTAATTATCTCCGAAGGAGTTCATTCCTTGTAAGCTTCTTGTTCAGGCTGATAAGCATTTCATTCTGAATCCTCTGCAGACCTCAGATTTACTCCTCGTGCTATTGACTGAGAAACCAAGCAACTGTCTCCATTTTTACAAGGGGTATCTCCCACCCTCTCTCAGTTCAGGATCCTTCTTTTTCTTAACAAGAAGCCTCCTCTTGAGATGCATATTCTCATCAGATGGCTCTGGGACTCTTCTGTTCACTTGATCCTACAACATGTAACTACTAAATCCAGTTGTTACAACTGGTCGAGTCCTTCTCCTTCCCTAGGCTCATGACAAACCCTTTACTTTCAAACATGTGAACTGAGGTCTCCACTTCACAGAGCTGGATCTCTTCTGTGCTTAAAGGTACGATTTAGACAACAGATCATAGAATACATCACCTACTGAAAGGAGCTCTATTTCTATATCCTGTCTTTCAGTGAAGTGTGATGGACCCATGCTTTTTGGTTTAACAATGAGAAATTTTGATTCTACTCATATTTATGAGTGGGGTGCCTAAATTTAGTTGTTGGCAAATGCCAAAGCTATGTTCACTTTAAAATTGTGTCATTTTTTATACAAATTTTCATCATTATAATTAGAACCTTAAAAACAGTATAAAGTGTAAGAATTCCCACCATTTTCAGTATTTTTATATTAATTTCTCCTCATCAACTCACCTTATTACGATAAAGCTCTGAGTAGTTTAGAGTCTATATCATCTTTGGACTTAAATGTATATTATGTTAATCAAGACTAACCTGCTCCTTCATGTTCAGATAAGATGCTAATCCAGTAAATTATTTTTTAAACATTGATCTAAGGCAGTTAATATGAAAATAATATCCCAAAGTAATAACATCCCAAATAAACATATACTGCAAAGGACATTTTCCTCACGTAACAGCCTTTCTCGAAGAGCAATGTTTTACATTGCTCCGCAGACTACACTGAGGGCTATTTCAATGTACGTATTTAAAAAAGACAAACGTAGTCATGTGATTCACTTTTTCTCTTAAGAAACCCTTCCCGCTTCTACATTATGCATAATTGGAAATAAAATCATTTGCTCTGCAAAAAAAACCTCCCCAAAACCTCAGAAGTTAACAGAAAGCTTCTTTGACAGTGCTCAGAGTACAAGCTTCCTCTGGAAGAAGCTACTCCGATTCTGAGAATAAAATGGCTTCCTTACCCAAACACAGGCATGTTTCATTAAATTCTAAATACACACAGTAAGCCACGTGCTGATTTATCCGCTCTTCTCACAACTGTTCTGGATTGTGGGCTCAGATTCATAGACTTTAAAGAATGGAGGAAGCATACTATGATATCCTAACCTAACCTTCCAGAGCTGGCATTTCTGCATTGTGCCTCTGAATCCTGTTTCAGCTAAACTGTAGGCTCCCTCAGCGATGGACTTTCAGACTTGACTTAGAAACATCAAGCAATAAAGAGTCAATTAGCACTCCTAGATAAAATCGTTCTGTAATTTAGTTTAAGAGGTATCTAAATACTTTTGTTGAATTCAGCATAACATCACAAACAGGAAAACTTAAGAGTATGGGTCTCATGAATATTACAAAAGTAGGTTGTATCACATAAAATGGAACTAATAGTCCTGTACATGTTCTTCTGTGGCAAGACAGGTGCATAATAAATGCAAGTGCACACATAAATATTTTATTCCTCTCTTGGAGGCAAACACTGAAGGAGACCGTCAGTTTGCTAGTGAGGTTGTAAAAGCCTGAACCACATTTCCTGTTTGTAAGAAAGCAGGTGAAAAATAAGACTGGAGACCTTGAAGACTGGCAGCTAGAGGCAACTCTAGAGATAGATTCATGCTGCCAGGTCCAAAACAAAAGAGCATCCAAGGTCTGCCTACGTAACTCTATTTCCTGTTGGATAAAGGAGCAGGAGTATTCCTAGAAACAACAAAACCAGGTAAGCCTTATCTTTTCAGTATTATAAACTTGTAAACAAAGGAGCAGTAAAAACGCACTATGGTAGATTACCGGTCTTCCAAGAAGGTTGATCAGGGTTCTGAAGTAAAATTATTATTAATAATGATGATGATGATGATGATGACGGATCATCAACAGCTTAAACCTTCATTAAGTAAGGTTTGTTAATAAAGACTAAGCATTGGCATTATTTTGTGCTTAAAATATTTACTGTGCTGAGAGCTTCTTATTTTACAATGCGCTGTTTCCCTTCTGAAGTATGAAGTTGATATTTTACAAAGCAATTAGTTGTGCACTAATTAATTGCAGTTTAAGGAATCCTTTCTGGAGAATTAATCCTGTCTTAAAAACTCACACAGGTGGAAGCATCTTTAATGCTAATTAACATTCATCAGTCTCTTAATGGGTTTCTTTTTCTAAGGGTCATTAGTACAGAATATTATTTATCTCACCATTTAATTGGAGAGGGTGGAAAAAAAACCCACTAATTTTATCTCATCTTTGACAAATTTGAAGACAGAAACAACAGGAAACAAACCATTTTGTGCTCCAGATCATCATCTTAAATCTGATACTGACCAAAGTAATTAATCTGCTTCTATGAATGACGGGTTGATACCATAGATGGCATGTCCAGCTAGAAAGGGATCTATATTCCCCACCTCATGTTCCTTTCCAGTAGGAAAAACTGGTAGAAGTATGATATCTTCCTGTTATCCTTTGTGATGGATTCTCTAAACAAAATACATTAGAACAAGAAGGAACAAAACTTAGTACTTCTGCTACCTACTTTTATGCTATTAGAAGATAAACACCTATTTCCAGCCCTGAATTGTTAAATCTGGCACTTTTCCCCAAAGGTAAGTACATGATTGTGTCCACTCCTTTGAGCTGCAATAACATGGAATTGCAGAAATTAATCCAGGAAAGATTAGAATGTTTGAGGGGCTTTTATTTGTTTGGTTATTTTTTTTGTTTGCTTCTTCCCCGCCACCCTCTTCCAATTACAGTATAATGAACCCTGCAAAGAGAAAACCTAAGAACAAGTGACCAAAAGTCTATTTATTCCCATTTCTTGTCTCTCTTGGTGGATAAAGTTGTCAATAGATTTTAAAAGGAGAAAAAGCACAATTAACTATGTCTTTAGAAAGTCTTTCATTTTCCCGTATTTTGTTATGTGAATATAGCACCTTTAGCTTATAGCAATGTAAAATATACTAAGAGGAGGCAAGTAACCCCATCCCTAAAGTCAGAAAAGTAAAAACACCATCTGGATGGAGTATATTACCTAAGGCAGATGTTCTACTTGGATGCGACTCCACGTTTGACCCTATTTCCAAATAGAAATGAAAGAACGGCAGAATAGGAATACATCATTAATGCTAGAGATTCTGGTATTAGGTATTCAAAATACTATCATCATCTTTAGAATGATTAAATATAGTACTTCCCCCACTCACACATCTCAACTTCTTCTAACAATAAAACAAGAATTGTTGCCCTTTTCATGAAATCTTTGGCTATACGATGAACTCTTTTCTTTCACAGAGGAGCACATTATTTTAAGAACAGCTTCAATATGATTTCTTCTGAAGAAACTACTATCACTCTTAGGTTTTCCCATCACAGATACACTATCACAGAAAACTCTGATGAAATTTAAGCTTATCCTATTAGAATCATAGCGTACTATTCTCAGGGACCTAATTTTTCCTTAAGACTTTTTTTTTTTTTTCCCAAAGATACAACAAAATTTTTAAAAATATTCAATTTGACAGCAGTTGAGTGAGAATGCCCCTGAACACAGTGATACAGGTTCTTTGGAACAAATACTAATATGTGAAAAATAATAATCTGGTTTTGTTACATTTGACAGTAGATGACTTGAATGAGAATTAAAATTAGAGAATAGAATAAAAGACACTATTTCAGAACAGATTATAATTAGTCTAATAGACTTCTCTTTCTGTTTATTTCTCACTCTCCATCCACAGCCACCTTATCTTTTTTTTTTGTCTTTAACACAACCACTTAACTGTCACAGATTGCATCTGCTATTATACATATAGGGACAGCAGTGCAGTTATCTGAGGAGACAAACAGTTCTTCACACAGGTATCCAGCTTTCCTTCTACTGCTGCTGTTGTCAAAGTAGTAAATATTTAAATAATGCAGTTACAAATGTAAGTAGCTAGCATACTGGCAACAATTGTAAGGGTAGTACAAGAACACCCCGGGAAGAGCTGGGAGTTGTATGTCTGTAAAGCTAAGATATAAAATCAAAATCTCTCTTATTTTGTACTTGGAAAGTAAGATTAACTTGAAACTGATATTAGAAAAGCATAGAGCACTCAGAGTGGCACCTGTATGTCTCTGATCAAGGTCTTTACTATGGTTTTATAGGGTAAATGAAAACTGCTGTTGTTTCTGAAATATTAGTAGTGTTGTCTGACAAATAGCTCCTATTGCAAAGACCAAAAAAAAAATAAAAAAAAATGCTGAAGTCACACTTATGCTTTCATACATTCTACTGAAATACAAGCAGATGTTGTTTAAGTCAGAGTTGTCTAAAATAAATTTAAAAATAAACTAGTGTTCAGCTAGTAATAAATTTAAATGTTGTTTTCTTAATCTCCCCATACCCATACAGTTTTCAAAATCATGTTTATGAAAGAACTATAGATTATGAGGTTTAAAACATTGGTACATTTCATTAGAAATCCAAGTTTCATGCCTTTTGTTTTGCTAGAATATTGTTAAAGCCTTCAAGAAGTGGGATTGCTCAAATAGTGTAGAAGTTAAACTCAAAACTGAAAAGGGCAACAATTTTTTTCCAAACTTTACTATTTTCCAGATAATAATTCCAATTTGAATCAGAAGCTGAAACACGAAAATAATACTTGTCATCAAACCTTTGGTTTCCTCCACTTCATTTAAGGGCTGAAAATAGTCAAATTGAAACTAGGAATTCTCCTTCTACTCTGAAACACCAGGGAAAAATGGGATTCCTGAATCAGAAAAATAATGACAGCATTCAGTATCAAGAAAAAGATACAAACTTAAGTCAGAACTATACTTTGGGTATCTACTCACTCTTTTTATTTTAATGAATCACAAGGTTGTAGTTTCTAGCACAGCTACATGTGCTTCCCTTCTCTTAGGTCACAATCCTGCTTTTGCTCCCTGGGAAAAAAACCAAAACAACCAACCACCGGTTTGTAGGAAAAAAAATACAAAATGAACATAAGAAAAATGGAAAACAAGCACTTCAGAAAAGATCTAAGGACAGGAGAAGAAGGAAGGATAGCACTTATTATTTAGGCACTACACTGAGACTTAAAATTTCTTGCCTTTGACATAGATTTCTTGTAGTTTTGGACAGGTTGCATTGGATGCAATTGTTGAGTGACTAAATGTAGGGTAACCAGGTTCCAAACACTGGTGGTTCTTGATGTGGCCTGATAACACCTTCTCAAGGTAGGATCTCCCTTTCTTTTAATTCCTTCTCTGAAAAACTGGAATAACATGTAGCTGCTTCATGGAGGTGCCATCTCTCCTCGTGAATGTCTGTATCTCATTGCAAAAAAGTGCCTCTCAACATGAAAAGTAGCATCGCGGTGATGGAGAACCCTCAAACACCTTTGGCAGAACTCAAATAGGAGAAAAGAAAGGAATGGAAATTGGATATTTAGTTTAAAAGGAAGGATAAATGGCTACTGGAAGTACCATGTGCAAAAAGCAGCTAGAAGTCTGTCAGAAAGTTGCAGCTTATTTACTCTGTTTTGTTCCTTTTAAAGGAGTTCTGACCAGGAAGGAAACCTGCGCTGTAGAAGCCCATGTGATTTGTGATTTTTTACTACCAAGGATTATCTTATCTTGTTTCATAAAAACATCTGTGGCTTGGAATAAAACAAAACTAAAAGACCTTTTGCAACACCAGCATGCTTAGGGAACAAAACCTGTAAGGGGCCGTTCCTATGCTAAGCTAGAGCTGGTTGGTCGGCCAAGGAACAAAACTCCCTCTTCTCAGCAGGAGCAAATGCATTGCCCCCAGCTACCCCTGGCTGGCAATATGGGAAAGTGTATTCCTGTACTCATTTACCTCAGCTTTCCTTTAAGAAGGACACAAAATGTCAGCCTCCAGAAGGAATCCAGCTACATCAGAACCAAATAAGTGTGTTAAGGACCTGCTCGAACCTCGCTCTGAGAGTATCGTCCAAGCTCTCCCCTTGACTGCTCTGCTCCAGCTAGACTTTTTTGTGCGGTATCAGTGGGGTTCATTAGGTTTTGGGACCAGGTTGTATTTCAAACACTCCAAATCTAGAAGAACATGAAACATGCCTCTGGGGAAAGTGAAAAATCTAGCTTCAAGCTGCTTTCACTCATGTATTTGGCTCAGCGTTTCCTCTGTCAATGAAGGGTTTCACCGGCCATTTGCAGCAACGCTGATCATTTTGGCCATTCGACTGTCACAAATAGGCTATTTTCTTCAGCACAGTTTGTGACAGAAAATTTGTATGAGCTAGGTTAATGAAAGAATTAATTAAATGACAAAATACATTTGGTGCAGGAGGATTCCTTCCTATATTTTTAACAGGACTCCAAGGAGAGGTGAGTTCAGTGCAAAAGGAGGCTTTGTTCAATTACGTTGACCCGCCTTTTACCAAGTGATTCTTCAGGAGCTGTTCGAGTTTTTCTCTGCTGTAGATTTGCGGGGCTCACCAGTTCCCAACTACTGCTCATTCTTTATGACTACATCTTCTGCTTTCTCAGGAAGGAGAGCAAGGATATGACAATAAGTAAGTGGTTTTAATATGAGATGCAAGAAAACATATAACCAACCTCTGAAATTTGTTGCAGGGATTGTTAAAACCTGTCTTAGCTATTATTCAGAGATGTTTCCAGTGAAGTAAGTTGTTTTGACTGAATTCATCTTCAAAACTACATTCATGAACTCTAGAATTTGTCCAAATATTTGCTGCAAACACTAAGTTAAAGAAAACTCGAAAAATAATTTCAAAGCTATACACTAAAATGACTTTTTTCTTTAACAATTTCTGATTTTTAGTGCATCTTACAGACAACCCAATAGCCCAACCTTTGGCTGAATTCCTATGAAACAGTAGTTCTGCTAACAGTTTATTGATGTTGCTTTCTTATTATTTAGCATCTGGTTCTGATATTAATTATTTAGCTTGTATAGCAATGAGTGTCACAGAGTAAATAACAAAATAGCAGCTTCAATTACAGAAAGCAAAAATCAACCAACTACAAAGAATACAGTAAAACTGTTAGACAACATAAACTATAAAATTATTTTCTTTCGGTTACAGAAATGGACTGCCATTTTTCTGTCTGGGGAGTTTTGGCCTTTCTGAGTTTGGCTCTGGTTATTTCATTGATACTGAACATTTCGCACTGTATGAAAAAGAAGCAAGGTAAGTAATGCTGTCTCTCTGTAAGGAATGGAGTTTGAGCATTTAAAATGTCTATAGAGAAAGCCATCACTGCTGGGAGATTTCAAGCCAACAAACTGATTCTTTTGAATCTTGAAGTTACCTTTTCGCAACAATGATTGTAGTAGATTGTAGTAGAGAGGATGTAACTTTTAAAAATTTTTAGAAGAGTCAGGTATGATTACAGAATGAATGGTAGTTGCCCAATCTGCCGCTAAAAACAGCTACCCAAATTCATTCTCTGAATACAAAAAAATAGAACATGTACTAGGTGAAGAATTTAGTAAATTTTCTGGCTAAATTTTTGTTTTGAAAGTATATTTTTAACATCTGTAATTTCCTTTTCTTAAGTGTACTTTTCATGTAACTAGTATTATTCATATTTCAATTTAAAAATTATTTTAAGTAGCTGCACTGATACAAAATACATTTGAGAAAATTTTCTCCTCCCAAAATTCCTGAATGCTTATTTGAATTTCAGATTTCATACACATTTTATGTTTAACCAATTTATTTTGGGAAAAAAAGTTCTAATTGCTTTTCATTCTGGGATCCTAATGTAGCTCTCGAATCAATGTGTCACAAGGAACAGATTTGTTTAATTTATATTAGAGGGTGACTACAGTCATTCTCTGGTTTTGGTTAAAGTTAACTATGACTTTTTTAACAGAATTGATTGTGCCAGTCCAACCTCTCTTATGCATACAATTCTATAGTTATTAAGTTATACAATCCTCACCACTCCTGTTCAGGGAAAACTGCCTTTACACAGTGAAAACTGCACCTGTGCTATACACATGTGGGTGGGCAGGCAAACACTCAAGGATTCAACCACATTAAACACAAATACATACATAATCTACATAAACAGAAGGCCTGTGCTTATAAACTGATCTCACCAAGTATAAGAGAATTTGATTATTACAGGGTATTTAAAGAGCTGCTAGAGTGTGGCAGGATTCGGGGGTGCTTTTTGGTTTATTTTGTCTGTTAGTGCTACTAGGCAGATATTTCTATGATGAAAACCCATAGTCATTTACAAAACTAACCTTGAGCAAGATTTCGGTCAGATTGGCTGATGCTGCATTGCTCATGGAATCGGAGTTTACTGTGGTAAATTCTGGAGTCCTGGAGCAGAGGGTAGAAAGTCAAAGATTCCCGTGTTGTTAATCAGGCTCTAGCAATAAATCCCTTTGTAGCTATTGCCTCTCTGCTTCAGTTTCTTCATCCATGTGGATCACAGGATATCTCTCTTTCAGACTTACAAGCAGCAGAATTAGTAAAATAAATAAACCCGTCACCTTGTAATATAAACACTTGATGCACCTCCCTAGGCAGAGAATAAGATGAGGTAGAAGCAGGAGGAGGAGAAAATAAGGAATTAATCGTGTGTGTTACAATACATTTTTGGGATCTTGTAAACCAATGTAGACCTTGCAGCCAAGCACAGGCTCATAACACAAACTTTTCTTGTATTAGTCAAAAGTATATGAGAAAAGCAGGGGGACAACTCAAGGTCCTGAGAGCCAAGAGCTTTCAATTTTACTCTCTACAGTGAAATCAAAAGCGTGTCAGTTGAGACAACTCTCTGAAGTGTTCTAAAACAGCACATTTCATTTTATCTTAACTTTATTTTTTTTTTAAACAAATTTTCCAGCTAAAATGTATGAAGACTATGAAGACAACAGTCCAAGGTAAGTTGGATAAAAAAGTTTCTTTCTGGCAAGGCTGAAATAAGCAATAAATAATGACAGATGGCTTTGGAGGGATGGCATAGAGGAAAATCCAATATCTCGTGTAGCCTGCCTGGTAATGTTGGAGAGCAGGATGGTTGTGGAAAAAAGTTTTCCAGAGAAAACAGGAAAAAAAGAAATTCAAGTGTGAGAGATGTACTCCCATCATTTTATCTACAATGAAATAATTGCATACTAATATGATAATTTTATCTACTGAAGGAAGTGCAAGATATTGAGCTAAACTACTATGTACTATCACTCAAACTCAACAAATCTAAAATAATTTAAAAGAACTCTTAGAAAACAATAATAAATTATAGTCTGAAATACATACTTGTAGAGCAATTGTTTACATGTATTTCTGTTTCCTACTCTTCTTTTACATATGACCTTCAAAAGCAATAAAACAGAGTCTGTTTACAGCTGCTGAATACCTCATGATCTTTTACAAGTCTGTTTCTCTTATTCCATATAAAAAAAACCAAAACAAACTTTAGAAAACAGAGATGGAAAGAGTCTTATCTCAACCCAAATATAAAAGGCCTTTGAAACAAAAATTCGAAAGCCTTCACCTGTTCCCCAAAACCAATTCTCAACTACAAAATTATTTGAAGTTGGGAAGTCTCTGTTTGTCTTTTACTGCTGATCTGTTGAAAAATACCACTGAAAAAGTGGTGTTACATTGCATGACTTCATTCCCTTGACGAGGCACAGTATAGGGATGCAACAGCAACAAGGCTACACAGTCCTTCCCACTGACAATTCTCATTTTACAAACTTGCTTAAAAACAATTTCAAGCAACACCAGGTAATGAAACACAACATACCATTAAAAATCCAAAGCTGAACTTTGCTTTGGTCTTCTCTGGTTGTGTCGACATAAGTATTTTAATTGACTCAAAAGTGGACTTTTTAAGAACATTGCTCCAAAAAACCCATTTAGTGCTTTAGTTTGTATTGCAAAGTGGTCTCAGAGGACATGAACTGAGTTTCTTTAAGTGATTGTTAATATTTCTAGAACTACATCAAACAGTTCCTTAGCAGTCTTTAGATTAGCTTTATACTTAACTAAGTTACAGGAAAGAAGAATTCAAATCTTGGCTAGATAACAAATCTCTCTTCAGAATACAGATATTGCCATTTCTTCCCCTCCCGATATTTTTGGTCTTATTTTTTAGATCACATATAATCTGCGATTGCTATACGTGTATAAAATGTTTTGAGTAGACTAGTGGGGTCCTAAAGAAAGCATATTCTGTGAATTACAAGTATTTTTCCATTCCCCTTCTAGCTATGATGACTATTACACAGAAGATGACCCAGTTTATGGCAATCTCAATCAAGATATTTTAGGTAAGCTTCACTTTAAGAACACGTCTGTTCAGAGGCTATAAAAAACATATGGTTACAAAGCTGACTGACCAAGACTTTCTGCGTTTCTCAAATAGCAGACTTGAGAATCTATTCCTTTTCAATTCCTGTGTTAATACCTACTTGGGATAGAACTGCAAACCATGACACTGCATTACTATTTGTAAGACCAGATCTCGCACTGAACTTGGTTCTTTTTTTTTTACAGTCGAAACAGTCCTGTTCAGCCAAGCATCTCAAAACCAAGAGCTTTTCTACACGTTAAGCTGCACGTAAAGTTGAAATAACAGCTTGATCCATGCACGTGAAAGCAATCTAAGACACATACTGCTCACTGCCCAAAGTCAATGCTCCCACAGAAGCTGGCAGAAACAAACACGTACCAGTTCTCTGCTGTGGCTATCCACAGATCATCAGCAACATTGACAAATATGCTGAAACAAGCCCAGTGCCTGAATGGTGGGCAGACGTAGCTTTTCCCTGCTTTACTGGGCTGAAGTTAATAATCCTTGGCAGAGAGATACCACATTAAAGGCAGTAACATAACTGCAGCTAGAGCTAGATATGCTGAGGGTATGTCTCTGGAAGGCTTTATGGCGTTAAAGCAGTATTTAAGTCACAAGAACACAACTTTTTTGCTAGCCTTATTTGGGGTTAAGCAAAAACTAAACTAAAGTATGTGAACTACGGGAAAAAAACACCCACATCCAACTTTTTCATACAGAGTTTGCATAAATTTAACTAAGCCAACACTCAAATACATTGACACTAAAGTCTGAAAACTGTAAGGAAGTAAGTAATCTGTTTTACTGATGACTAAAATGAGATATGGCATCAGAAAATAACTTGCACCAAGTTTACAGAAATTGGAAAGTAGATCCAGGAACAGAATTTAATCACCAGCTGCTGCAACTCACAGCCTCTTTCTCAGCTAAAGAAAAGATTGCCTATGTTGAAAAATATGTCAGTGTGTGGTTATCCCCTAATTGCAAGATGTCCTCCTAGCAGTCTAAAATGATGCTCACTTAGTGAATAATCAGAAACTTCCCATCCATATGAACAGAAAATTATTTTCATTTTCACAGTATGTATGTCTGAATTTCTTAGCTATTTGCCCCTCTATAAATAGAGGGAAAGATCTGTGTGTGATTTCAAAAGAAAACAAACTTCTACCAAAGTAAACTGGAGGGAGTTAATTCTGTAACACGGAGGATCTGTTGATCTGATCTTTTAAGACTCAGTAGCGTCTCTTAATAACTAACACGTTTTTCTACTTTGATAGAGGAATGTTGTTACGAGCAGATGAAGTCCCAGCCTCAAAGGCCAGTTAACCAACTACAGGTACCTTTAATTTTAATTCTGGATTCCTGAATTAGGGTAACGTTATCTGTCTCTGAGTTCTTGTGTTTATCCCATGACAATATATAACAAAAATCTTCACACTGCTCATTACAAAAATTACCATGCATTAGTGTTTCAGTTCGTCAGGGAATTTAAGCACAGACTTGACCCGTTGTTCAATCTGGGTCATTAATAAGGGAGCAGGAGAATTATAGACAGCTCATTTCCATCCATATGGCTTGATAAAGCTCAGTCACGGGCATGCAGATCAGGCTGAATTAAGCCTGCATCTACTGCCATGGCTTATGTAAAGAATTAATTTTATTTTGGACATCAACCAAGTGAAAACACAGGCTGCATCACCTGATAATCATGAGTTTGACTGGCGCTCTCATGCCCAGCACAAAACCTATATACCTTAACAAATGAAAGACAACTGTTTTTCTATTGATTTGTATTTTGTTGAGATACCTGGATACCTAAAATCATACAAGCTTGAACTGAAATTTGTCTGTAATTGAAACATTCCTAGAATAAATTTCCTGAGTTGATTTCCAAGTATTTCATAAGGACTGATTTTCAGCCTCTCTCAGGATACTTCCAGGGGGTAGAAATATCCTTTTTTAATCTAGACATTTGTTTTCATTAACCTCACGGAAACAGAATAATTATGAAAATTCCAATGTCAACAGTGCTTGACAATTTGGCTTGAAAAACAAGAGAGAAGCAGGGGAGACACAAAAAGCATACATTTTACACTGGAAATGAGATCACATATACAGACAAGAATCACCCACCTTTGGTTTTCTACACAGACAAAGCCTGTGAAAAATGTTGCTAATAACTGGATTCTAATTAAAAAAAAAAAGGGAAGAAAACCAGATCAAATAATGTCTTGCATCCCAAAGAACTCGCACTGATTTATATAAGCCACCCTCATTCCCATAGAGAATCTTTCTGTCCTGGTTTCAGCTGGGATAGAATTAATTTTCTTTGTAGTAGCTGGTACAGTGCTGTGTTTGGATTTAGTATGAGAGTAACATTGATAACACAGGGATGTTTTAGTTCTTGCTAAGCAGTGCTTACCCTAAGACAAGGGCTTTTCAGTTTCCTGTGCTCTGCCAGCAAGGAGGGGCACAAGAAGCTGGGAGGGAGCACGGCCAGGAGAGCTGACCCCAACCAGCCAAAGGGATATTCCATAGCATAGAGTGGCATGGCCAGTATAGAAACTGGGGGAGTTGGCTGGGAGGGGATGGTCGCTGCTCAGGGCTGGGCTGGGCATCAGTTAGTGGGTGGTAAGCAATTGTATTGTGCGTCCCTTGGTTTTCTGGGGTTTTACTCCTCTCTCTCTTTTTTATCTCTCTTTTCATTACAATAATTATTATTGTATTTTACTTTATTTCAATGATTAAACTGTTCTTATCTCAACCCACGGGTATTACCTTTTTCCGAGTCTCCTCCCCATCCCACCGAAGTGGGAGAAGGAGTGAGCAAGCGGCCGCATGGTGCTTAGTTGCTGGCTGGGGTTAAAGCATGACACTTTCTAATAATACCTTGATGAATTGTTCCTTACTGCCACTATCCTAAGAACCTGAGTCATTTACCATTAGGATATGCTGGCCTCTTTTCTGTGCTGCCACAGCTTAACCATTTGTATTTTTAATGAGTTCATTTACAGCTAGTTTGGATAAACTTCAGCCACTATTATGATTACAGTGTAGACATACTCAAAGTCTTAGACATAATTTTAAAGCAAGCATAACTACTGAGTGTTAAATATAAAGTGAATTTCCTTCTAGGTGGAGTCTGCCAATCAGATGTGTTATGCCTCACTTGATCATAGCGTCAAAGGAAAACGCAGAAAACCAAGGAGAAAGAAAGACCCTTCATTAGAGGAGGATGAAGAAGAAAGATCATCTAACCCCACTATGACTGCTTCCAAAGTTAGCATTTACCTCAATAGTGAGCAGTTGGCTACTGAAAACACAGCAAGTGTAGAAGCCATTCATGACGATCCCATCAGATTAATGGGTTTGATTCATACTACAAAAGGAGAGAACATTTGAAGTGGCTTCAGGAACCAAATATGTAATCATAATGTGAGATCTGCTTGTTCATTCTGCAGGAACAGTGAATGATTAGAGATAATATCCTGGCAAACTGACATACCAAACAATGGTATAAAATGGGTAAGTTAAGTGTTCCAAAGTGTCTTCCAAGCATATTTACAGACTAAGCAAGAAGTTTGGATAGATCCAGACTGCCACTTTGAAGGATCTGCCCTTCTGAAGACATTTTGCAAGGGAGTTGTAGAAGCTGGTATCTCAGCATTCACATGGTATTGATTTCAGTAAAAATTAATCCTTTGTTTAAAACCACCATCAACTTTCAAACAGTCCCAGAAGACCCACTCTGTTGTCTGTAGAGCTCTACCAGAGTATAACTATTCTTCTATATAGGTTTTAACAATACTTTTGGAAGGAAATCACCTTTCATACTTGCACACTTAATGATTTAGTTGTTTTCCCAATTAAAAACTGATCTGCTGTTCAACATTGTGTACTTTCCCACTGTGCCTGGTCTATGGTAATAACACAATGTATCTAAAGCTAATTAGAGAATAATTTAACAGTTTGTTTAAAGTAGTAATTGTACATCTCACAAGATTTAATAATATCCTCATATATCTTTAGTTTCCATCTATAAGCAATACCAGAATACCTCTCAAATCTTAACTCTTCTAACGTAGCGTTGTATCCAGCCGTATTCAAAAATCAACAAAGATACTAGCAAATGATCTGTAACAATAAATCTCCTAGTGATGATTTTTTTCCTTCTAATATTCTATGTGATGTTTAAATTTCTATTGGATTTTACATTGCCATTGTTACCAACTATTTTACAAAAGTAAAAAGAGCTTTTTATTTCCCCAAATAATTCACACACTGTGTGCACGTTCATCTTAAGACTTTAAACTCATCAGATAGTAAACTTTTATAGAGTGGGGATTCATTTTTATATTCTGGGAGTCATTAAGTACTAGTAGCAGGAAAGAGTAAGGCATGTTGATGTAATATGCCTACCTCTAGGTGTTGGACAGTTCTGCCTTCTCAGAAAAAGGGTATCAGTGCCTTTAAAATCCACGCAGAGGACAGTGTCAAGGAGCTTGAAACTCTCAAGAACATACAGAGGCCTGTAAGTGTTTCAGGTCCTGAAGGAGATAGCCCTGAAAGCAGTTACCAGGGAAAAAAAAAACACCAAACAAAAGTAACCAAACAAAAAGCCCATAGTAAAAAGAGTCAACACCTCTTCTAAAAGCAGAAGTGGATGGACACATCCAGAGATAGGACAAATTTATGAAGAAAAAAAAAATTAATTGTAAAAGAAACAGTTCTTTGACAGCCAGTTCCTGTTCAGTTTAGCTCATAGTTAATGAACCTCTTTAGCATGCCTTAACTTTTATGCTAGACCAAAAGGAAGGGCTCAACCCCTGCCGCCAAAGCTGCCCAGCGTCACTGCCTGTCTTGTGCTAGGCGTTTCCTTGCGTACAGAAATCAAGTCAATATAAATTTGTCTGCTAGAGCCCAGAAACAAGGCCTATTTGGAATGAAAGTGACTATTATCATGGTCTTAGACCAACTACCACTGGATACACAAAAATAAATACTGTTGACTAGATAAAAACCACTTTAGGGGAGGACCATATTAAACAATGACCCCGACTAAGATCCTAAGGAGGAAAAGGAGGAAGGTAAATCCAAAGCCAAAGAGCCAAAGCCAAAGATCCAAAGCTAAACACGAAGATATCAGTGCATGAAGTACTAAATTAGTTTGATTAGATTGGAAGGAACTATACTTTCTTCCATAGTAGGAACAAAATAAGTAATAAAATACATATCAACATACTCTTGCTTAGACTCACGTATCAAAATTGTTTTAATAGCATTAACATGTAAAATATTTATATAAAATATTTCAAGTTAGCTGGCACAAGTCAGATGCAATGCTCAGCCCTCTGAGATGATTAAAAGAGAAAGCTTTCTTAAACAATCTCAAGCAAATAAGTATATACCCAAGAGTCTATTTGTTACTATTTTCCAACATACACATGAAGCAAGGGATGCTGTATTTTCATTTAATATAAATTGTGTAACTTTGTACAAAAGTTGCCACTTCCCACTTGTCTCACAGCATTTGGACTTTTGATTATGCCTTTCCTCTAAAAATTCCAAAGTCAAAGAATTTCTATGAGTTACCTAAATTCAACCTGTCATTTCAGCCTGATCATTAATTTAATGAAAATGAAGTACATAGTTCTCTCATTGAGTGTTCATGTAACAATAAGTCCACTTCATGGGATTTAGGTACATCTAGTTTCCTCTGTATTCTTAGTCTACATTGTTTAGTCCAGTTATTTTTTTATGCCAATTTTTAGTAGCTGTTTTCCCTTGCAACATAGCTTGCTAAAAGAGCAGGGCACTTTTGTAAATTTTCTCCTTCAATATATACTTCCTTTCCACATTTATTCACTGCTTCCATTAAATTATTCACCGCTGCTCTCACAGACTCCACTTCAGGATCATCTTTAATGGCCTATCAACTGTTTCAAAGGCACTCCTAATGCTGCCACAGTCCAGACTTAGCTTTATTCCTCCAGCCCTTTACCCTCTGTCTGCTTAAATAAGCAGCTGAATGACCTATTTTTTTTTTAATGACTTTTTGGGATAGTTTTGAATGACTACTGAATTCTTACATGAAAGAGCATGTTCAATATTGCTCCATTTTCAAGCCATTAGAGAAAGACCTACATAAACTATCATATATTACTTAAATTCTCGATGTATAAAGAAAGTTTCAACTAATTACAACAAAGTAAGAAAAGGAGATGCTAGGTCTAAATTCATACCATCTCAGTAACCTAGCCTGTTTTTCCAGTTTTGAAAGCAGAGGGAAGCAGCGGGAAGCTGTTTTTATTAACAACAAGCTTAGCATTCAAGTATCAGTTCAACGGAACAATGAAGAAAGAGTAAACAAGAGGAAATACAGTGGAAGAAGCAAAACTGTTTGGAAAGGAAGAACGGAGCTCAAAATGGAAGAGAGATCAAGTAGCACCTTGAAATCTTTCTAAGTCTAGAACAGGCATACTCCAGTAGTCGTTATAGCATCTGACAATCCCTGCAGATGTAGCTGTTTAAACAGTATTGTTAGGAAAAACAACACAGACTTTTGGTTATATCATACTTCTAAGAGTCTGATGACTCAAGTGGATGTTGGAGGATCAAACTAAAAAGAATTGTGTAACTTTCTCCCATTTTTTGCTACTGCTAGCACCAAAAAGGTAGCATTAGAATGAGCTTATCTTCCAACACCTCAAGTTTTTTCAAGAACTACCTCTTGAAATTCTTATGAAGTAATTTTCGTGGAGATAATGAATTATTGCTATGTTGTTTAAATAAACTTACCTTCCTACCTGGGTAAAGCCTGCATTCAGGTTGCTGTGCAGAAGTCCTATCTAGAGTCAGAACATATCCAAAATCCAATTCCAGTTTACTTTTAAGTTACTTTAGAACATAAAACATGGAGTTATGTAATCTCTCAGTATTGGTGTATCAAGAAATCCTGGGAAATAAGTACCTCAACAAATCCAAGGGGAAGGTAGTTCATAAAACATATCCCCTACAGTCTGGAACAGGGAGAAAAATGAGCCACAAAAACATTTGAGACACAACTGTTTGTTGCTGTTGTTGAAGGAAACATAATATACAAATGATAACAGATAGAATGTGTGTGTGTGTGTGTGTGTATTGCACAAGTTCTTGTCTTATTGCAGAGTAAACCGCACTGAAGCTGGCTTCTAGTTCCATTCAAGAACAACACTTAAGATAACAAGATCTTGGTTTTAAGAGTTAAAATAACATAAACCATTCCTGTGTGCCCACAAATGAAGTAAAGCCAAAGGAAAATGATTTTTTCCTTTTCTGGAGCTCTGAAAGCTGACAAGGGGCAATGCCAATAAAACAGTGTGTACTTGACCTGACACTTACCACTAAAACAATCTGCTTGCCAAGAAAGAACACTGCAATTAAAACCTGTGGGACTCTGCCACATCGTTCTCATGTATTTGCTGTAGGTATACAAACTCCTCCTGAGAATTCACATACCTGAAATAAAATGTTGAAAGCAGGTATTTGTTCAGAATAGATTTTTATTTAGAACATATATTGTGTCAGGTAGAATTTTGTCAGAACACAGAATATAACTATCAAATCCACAAAAAATTTTCAATAAAATTTTATTGAACAATCAACCTTGGTGAGCTACTTAGAAAATTTAATATTAAAATTGCATAGCAGGCATATTACAAGTCATAGCGTATAATGCTGCATTTGGATCATCCAGCCCAGTTTAGAGTTTTTCTTTCATTTACTGCTGATAGATCTATAAAGCATAAATAGGCAGAAATCCAGCAGAAAGAGCTTGTTACTTATCTTATTACTAATATGTTCAGAATCAAAGCTTATTAGCAGATAAAAAGATAATACAGATCACAGTCTGTTATTATAAATACTGCTAAATACGTAATTTAAGTTTAGCCATAGAAAGGAACCCTGATTCCCTGCAATACCTGATGAAGCCGAGGGAGTAAGTAGTGCCCTGTCAGAAGGGACGAACCAGTTCCTGAAGATTTATATTATAGGGAAGTATAAATCAGGACTATTTGTATATTACATACACATAATACATCCTTGATTCTTGGAAGAAGAAAGAAAAACACAACCAAACTTTATAAAACAATGTTTTCTGTGTAGCAGTCCATGAGTGCTCCTTAGTGAGTTTTGACCAGGATATCGTCCAAGGGATTGCTAGGATTTTGGTCTTTCCCATCACTGTAGCTCAGTTTTCTGGGTACCCTATAGAAAAGAATTCTTTAGATGATAGTAAATTACATAAAAGTACTATGCTTGCTGAAACTCCAGTGAACAGAATGAAATTGAAACAAATGGCCAGAGCAAGATATCTGAACATCTCAACTTGTGAACAGCAGCTGGACTCCTTGTCTGCATTCCTATGTGCTTTCAGCTAGGAACTTTTCATCCTATGTCATTTTAATCTCTCAGTAATGCTATTACATTAACCTAAATATCTATTAAAACTTGAGATGTAATCTTTGAATGTATTCACAAATAACTAAAAAAGAAAGATACAAGAGAGAAAACAATTATTTCCTTGCATATTACTTAAGAAATGACATATTTTTTAACATCTATTTTAAACTATTTTGGTTTACATCTGACAATTAAGCATAGCATTATAGCTGTAGTTACAAACATTTCCTTTTCTGAAATCTCTCTTTCATAATCATCTTCTAGATAAAGGCAATCAAGTTCCAGACAGGAAGACAATATTCCTTTTCTTTCCACAAACATTCATTACAACATACAGCATTTTGCCACATGGCTTAGGCATAAAACTTCTGAGGGCTCTTGAAGCCATTAAAGAGCAGCTTCACTCCTGGGAACCACAGAAGGCTAAGAATATCACACCACAGGCCTGAAGAAGCTTGCCAGCGGACAGTCCATTTTGGCTACAAATCAGCAAACATGCATTTGTGTAATTAAGGAACAAAGAAATAGATTTTATTCCAGATGGCTCGGCAAGAAAGCACTCTGTGAAAACCTGCTTTCCTACTCTTTCTCAAACTGTCTACTTACATGCATTAAGGAAAGGAAAATCTCTTCCTTCAGAACAATTACTAATATCATAAGGAGGGGTATTTTGTATGGAGTCAGGAAAAAGAAGTGAGGAAAAAAGAGGGAATCCAAGAACTGAGCAGAAACTTAATCAGCTAAGTGGGCATATTCAACATCACAGAAACATCCTTGTATACTCATCAACTTGCTTCCAATCTTCCATTACATCAAAAATTATCCAAATACAATCTTTATCAATATTGTTACATATTTGTAATACAAGCCCCTAAGTGTTACTTCCATCTTTGCTTAAACTGAAACTTTTTTCTTTAAATCATGAAGCCTCTTTTCCAGATAAGTTCTCCATACAAGTAGTTTAAAAATGTATTCTCCTTCCAGAGACCTAAATAAACTGCCAATAGTGATAATAGCAGAAGCAGAGGTTCTCAGGTATCTTCCAAACAGAGACACTGCTTGTTTACAAAGAGACAAAACGCAGGTAACCATGCCCAATTGCACAGAAGCTAAGTTTTGAAAATCCTTTTAAATAGCGATATACAGCACTCTCCACAGCCTAAGGATCTGAGAGGACTTGTTAGCTCAAACACACAGCCAGAATCAAAACAATTCTACAGTTATATCTAAAGTAATAAATGTCTCTATAATGAACACAAAATAAAGACCAGAGTAGCTGTTCAGTTAGGTCAGCTTATGAACTTGTGTTCACTGGCCATCCATGCTGGAGTCTGGCTAGTTTTGCCCACAGACACTTGCCTACCAGTGTTCAAAAGTCTGCAGGTTTGATTAGCTTGGGCTCTCACAAGCATCCATGCTGATTTTCATTCTAGAAGTATGCATGCAAGCAACAACCTCCATACCTTTAATATAGATGTAGAGCAGCAAGAATTTCTTTTCTCAAAAGGCACTTACCTTTGGTGACATCGCTGTGCATTTCCGGGACTGTTATAATTCTTCATTGCCCTAGGCCAACCAGAGTGGGCATCTGCAATCCTAGATTCTGGTGATGAAAAACAGTAGCATGAAAAGGGTAAAGAACAATGCTGAGTAGCACAGACACTAGAGAATGTTGTTAAAATATTAGCCTATTAAGACATTGGTAACACTTCATTGGCATACTTCAATGAGCAAATTTCCTTATAAAAATATTCTAATGCAAAAGATTCTGGCAAAACTTAATTTCAAATACATTTTATACACTGAATATATTTAAGTATAAGTTAGGTTTCTTCAAAATGCTTATAATTTGTCACCATTAGAAAAACGTATAAGAAACAGCTGACACCTGAAAAAATGTAATACGCAAAGTATGAGTTGAAATCTGAGGAAGGCAAAATAAGACAGATGGGATAAGTGCAAGGTCCTGCACATGGGTGAGGGCAAACCCAAGCACAAATAGAGGCTGGGCAGAGAATGGATTGAGAGTAGCCCTCAGGAGAAGGGCTTGGGGGTGTTGGTTGACAAGAAGCTCAACATGACCTGACAATGTGTGCTGGCAGCCCAGAAAGCCAACAGTATCCTGGGCTGCATCCCAAACAGGGTGACCAAGCAGGTCAAGGGAGGGAATTCTGCCCCTCTGCCCCGCTCTGGTGAGACCCCCCCCCTGCAGTACTGCCTTCAGCTTTGGGGTCCCCAAGACAGGAAGCACATGGACCTGCTGGAGCGAGTCCAGAGGAGGCCACGAAGATGATCAGAAGGCTGGAGCACCTCTCCTGTGAAGACAGGCTGAGCGAGTTGGGGTTGTTCAGCCTGGAGAAGAGAAGGCTCCAGGGAGACCTTAGAGCAGCCTTGCAGTGCCTAAAGGGGGCCTACAAGGAAGCTGGGGAGGGACTTTTGACAAGGGCATGGAGTGATAGGACAAGGAGCAATGGCTTTAAAGTGAAAGAGGGAAGATTTAGATTAGATATTAGGAGGAAGTTCTTCACGGTGAGGGTGGTGAGGCACTGAACCAGGTTGCCCAGAGAGGCTGTGGATGTCCCATCCCTGGAAGTGTTCAAGGTCAGGTGGGTTGGGGCTTTGAGCAACCTGGTCTGGTGGAAGGTGTCCCTGTCACGGCAGGGGAGCTGGAACTGGGTGATCTTTAATGTCGTTTCCAGCCAAACCTTTCTATGATTCTATG
>NW_009624505.1:0-247 GCF_000690535.1 Cariama cristata | reverse complement strand
AATGGGCTTTTCATCTCCTGGCCTTCACGTAACGGAACCTTGGGAAAGCCCCATGTCACGCTGCCAGGACTTGCCCGGCCCCGGTGCTTTCCCCACCTCCCGGCACGTCTCCTCTCCCCCTCTCCTGCCGCCAGCGCTGCCCATAGGATTTCCTCAGGAAGGAGTTCCTGAAGGCACACACACACAGAACAGTCATCAGCTCTAAAATAACAAAGCGCCCTACCTACGAGGTTTGCTTTCCTCCCAA
>NW_009624504.1:24614-24910 GCF_000690535.1 Cariama cristata | reverse complement strand
ACAGGCCCACCTCTCCAGCCTGTCAAGGTAGGGGTTAAGGATGCGCAGTTGTTTGCTAAAGCCAGGCCTAAGCTAGACTCTCTCTCCCTCCCACACATGCTCCCCTGGGACCCAGTCAGTCAATTTACAGAGCAATCTGCCAAAGATGATGTGATTTTCAGATTGATTTTCACAGATCTGCATGATGGCCATCATGAATGATACGGGTTTTTTTTCCTTTCCAAAAGAGGAGGAGCAGACGAAGGAAATAAATCCAAGGGTTGTAGCTACCAGCAGAGTTTAATCCTCTGGTATGT
>NW_009624504.1:22161-24432 GCF_000690535.1 Cariama cristata | reverse complement strand
GGGGGAACTGCAATCGGGCACGTTTTTAGGTTTTTCGCACCTATCAAAGGGTGGGCTTCGTTTACACAGGCATAATTTTTTTAAGGATCTGTCCCAACTTGAGCCCCTCTTCCTCTAGCATGTGATATTGTGCTGTATCAGCAAGTCTCACCTCCTTTAGCAGCTAGGAGCGCATTAGGAAACCAGCGTGAGCTGTGTGAAGGCGCTGTGAATTAGCAAAGCCTCCTCTGCCCCTTGGCAAAGCCTTGTCTTACACTTCCTAGCAGGAATAGCTACAGCTGCTTTCCGCAGGAGAAGTGAGAGCAGAGGGGGTGCGATGGAGGGGGGCAAGGGGACAGGCCATGAATGCTTGCATCCTTTCAAGGACACAGCCTCGTGTCACAGCCAGTCTGTCACCCACAGCCCAGGCTACCCACACCGGTCCCGAGAACAGGGGCTTTGCTGCGGTCTTCACGTCCCCAAACGTTCGGTGTCTCCAGTCGTGGTGGATGGACTACCCCGCTGCAAGGACAAACATCCTTGCCCCCCCAGATCTCAGCGATCACTTAGGGGTGGAAGATGCCCCAGTAGGTCAGGTAAGAGGGAAAGAAAGCAATGGAGGGTGCCAGTCTGGCAGAGAAAGCCACCCTTACCCATCCGCTCCTCTTTGCTGTTTGGGGACGTTTCTGTGGGGAGTGTTGGCAAATCCCGGCTTCGCCTGGTGCTGGTTTGGGAAGGGGGACATCTTCCCACCCTGCGCAGAGCGGAGCAGTGCTGCAGAGGACCAGCTTGTGCTTCCGCGCCTGCGACATCTCAGCAGCGCCGGCGGGGCTGAAGACCTACGGCTGACAGAGAAACAGGCAGATGGGATTATCAGTCACATGTACCGCCACTCTCTTCTTGTCTTAGCCTCTTTTCTTCCCTGCATTAACTGCTCAAGCGGGTTTTCAGCCTGTGCTGAAATTTGTGATTTGATGCTTGACACAATCGGCTTCTTCCCTCTGTCTGTGAGAGGCTGGTGGGTGTTTAAACATACCCGATGGGACGTTTCTGAGCAAGGCTGGCCTTCCTCCGCATCGCGCCCCACGAGCATCCCAGCAGGAAAGCCTCCCTGGGTGCTGGAAAGCCCAGCAACACGACGGAAAGGTCTTTGCAGCTTGTTTGCCCGCTCCCACCCAGGTTTATGCTGCCTCAGACACAGCCCATCACCATCTGCATGACAAAAGGAAGCTGACCTGCCTAATTTCCTTTGCTAATTTTCCCCTTTTCTGCATTGCTTTTCATATTTAGCGATCCTTACCTTAGGAAGAACTTCAGAGATACGCTCTGGTGACAGCAGCTAATGGCTGGGAAGCCATCTCGGCCACAGCAGGCAGCTTTCGCTAGACATCCTTCTCCTTCACGTGTGCTTCCTGAGCATGCCTGCCCAAAGAAAAGGGGTGATAGAGATGGCTGGCTCAAAGCTGGGGCTAGCTGCTGACTCTCGATGCTGCACATCAATTAATACCAGCCCAGTCTTGTTCTATGATTACTTATCACCTCTGGCTGTAAAGCTGTGGCTGCCCTCTGAACCTCTGTCTCCATTCCCATACTAGAGGGAGCCCCCCGAAATATTCAGCCAAAGTAAGCGGACTGTAGGAGACTAGCAGAATGAGATTTCACAGATAAAATCGGCAGCTCCTGCTAGGATTAGCTGTTCCCAGACCCCGTTCTTTGCACTTGCCGCATGCACACACCTTCCACCAACACACAAGTGCAACCATGAGGCTCGTGCAGTTTGGGGACAGAGTTGCCAGCGCCAAACGTGCCCCTGGGTTTCCCGTGAGATGCTCTGCAGAGGGCTTGGTGCTGGCTGTAAACTCTGATTCCCGTTCCCAGCTGTGCAGGGTGGAGATGCTGCAGCCCCCAGGTGTAGCCTATGAACCACCTCTTAAATAGCGGTGATGAGGCTGAAAGATTCTCCCCTGCTCTTCTCCTGGAAGAGTTGCAGCTAGGGGCTGCAGAGATGGCTTTCACCATCCCCGAGTCCAATCCTGCTTACAGGTGGGGAAACTGAGGCACAAGATCGTAGGGCTGAGAATAGCAGTTCCTGGTGAGTCGGGTATTGCTCCTCTGGTCTTGGCAGGAGCTGGTGCTCACTGCCTGAAGACTTTAATCAAGTTTCTTAAAGTTTCCCCTGTAGAAACCCTTTTTGGCTCTGCTTGTTAGGGGCATCTGGTAGGGGATCAGGAGGCTTTCAGCTGGGGCTGTGCTTGTTGGGGCTGAGCTGCTGCCACCATTGCCACTGGGGCT
>NW_009624504.1:18694-22139 GCF_000690535.1 Cariama cristata | reverse complement strand
CGAGGAAAAGAGGTAAAGCCATATTTTTGGATACAAATGACTACAGCTCCAGTGAATTAACTCGGAGATGTTATTACAGGCCATGAGAACAGGTCAGGTTTCAGTCTAGGAAGGAAGTGGCTCGGTGATGTTCTACAATTGTCTCCTGGCTGAAATCAGGCCAGAAAATGAGTTTGTTTGCTTTTTTTTTTCTATATTCTACCTCTTCCCTTGGCTCATGGTGCAGGGGGGCGGCCTCTCCGGCAGAGCACGGCAGGCCAGGGGGAGCCGGGAAGGTGCTGTCCCCCAAACAGGCTGGGGCAGGGGAAAAGCTCCAGGAGCACTGGGAGGAAGTCTGGCTTTTCTCCCAGCAACAAAAACTTATTTTAGCTGGGAAATTGGAGGTCAGGAGGGCCAGACAGACCTCCCAGGCTGAGTTTCACAGCCATGAGTAGAACAAGTTGTTGATTTTGCCAGTGCTGCCATAAGGAGACATGTTGCAGACGGAGAACGCTGTATCCTCCGTTCCTGACAAACGCCTGTCATGATAACTTAAATATAAAGCAGGGCCTTAGGCAGCGGGAGCTTATTTAGTGTTTGTATTTTTCCATAAATTCATGTTTCTCTGTAGCTCATAAGAACCTCCAGAAGCCCAAAAAAAGCCAGGGCTCCCATGTGCACAGCAGAAATGCAGGAGCGAGCCCCATTGCCCACGGGCTGGGTCCTGCAGAAGAGGAAGCCAAGCCACGATGTGCTGGCATCCTTGTCATGTGGAGACAGGTGGGCACAGAGGATGGTGGTGACATTCCCATCAGGTACCTGGACTGGATGAGCTCGGTGTTGCCTGGTCCTACAGCACGGAGCCTTGTCTGGATGCCATAAAGCCAAGAGGCCACATAGTAATGTCGGTGGCCAAGCCACCAACCTCCCACTGCTGTGTCAGTGCCTTGGGCCCCTGCCAGGGCGTGCTGTGGGGAGGAAGGAGGGCTTTTTTTTTTTGTCAGGGTCACCAAGGGGGACCCTCCTTGGCATCCTCCTCCTGCTTAACTCCCTTGTTCCTCAGCATTTGCTCCAGCAGCCCCTCTGCGCCCCCAGAGAAAGGATTTACTCTGAACAGGGTTGTTCCCTGGCAGCATCCGCCACTCCAACTCGGTCGTGGCAGTTGGAGAAGTGAGACAGATAACGGCAGGACCAAGGGGACAGCTGAGAGGCGAGTGGTAAAACTGCAGATAGATTTATTTCAAGATACAGCTGGAATTTTCTCTCATGTCTATCCCTGTGCTTTGTGCCTGATGCTGCGGCATGTGGGGACAGATGTGAAATACAGCTCTGTTTGGAGCCTGGGAACAGCAAAATCTCCCTTGACCAGCCACATTTTAATTTGCTTTTCTAGGACTCTGGCAGAAACATGGGTCCTGTGGCGTACTCAGCAGCGGATGCACTAAATGGCCGTGAGTTTCTATATCGCTGACCTGCTGGGGCAATCTGGGCGGTTGGCAGACCCGATAGCTCTCCTGGTGTTAACACAGCAGTGCTGGTTGCAAGCGGTGGCTTGGGAACTGGTGAGTGGACCAGCTGGTGGGATTTTTATTTTAGTGGGTTTTGGTCTATTAATCCAAACCTCAGCCTGGCTTGACTTCTTCGGTGCCGCTGGTCGAACAGGCTGTGACACAGAATTAAATGTCACTGTGCAATCAAATGGGTGATGGGTGTAGAAAGGAAGGGAGGGCAAAAGCAAAACAGAGGGGGGAGAGCAGCAGAGCTGGAGGTCACCCATACAGACCCTGTCCTAAGGAACACAGTCCCCAGGAGTGTGAGGATGAACTGCTCCTACAGAAAATAAAAGGAGGGAGCTGCAACCTAACAGCTGCTCTTTCACTCTCCTTCATAGAGCTGCGATGCTCGTGTGTAAATCTCGTGTGGTCACGGTGGCAGATGTCTGCAAGGTGCTGTCACTTTTTCACCAAAAGCTCTCTCGGTGCTCCTCTGATGCTATCAAGAAGCCCCAGGCTTGCTGCTGCCATGTGCTGCAGTAACAGCCTGCCTCTCAGCAGGGATGGGGCTCCTGGGGCTGGTGCCATCTGGACGCACAGGAGAGACAGTCTTTGCTCCCTGAAACGTGTTAGCTCAGGGTGGGAGAAGCAAATCCTATTTTATGGAGGCACGAATAGCTTCATCGATGGAAGAAGGAGACTTTAGTGGAGGTGGTTATTGAGTCCTGAGCATCCCGGCTCGGGCTCCAAGCATGAGTTACCTGATGACGTGAAGTCTCGGCGGCGGAGAGAGCAGAGTATGCCTTTGGTGAGAACAGATGCTTGCGGGCAGCTTGCTCGTTCGCCGTACAGGCAGCGGTTGCCTGCCTTGCCTGCCCATCGCAGATTGAGCTCGCCTGGCATGGGGCTGGCTCCCTGCAGCCTGGCTGTTTGCATGCCTGGGTGGCTGCCTGTACCTCGTGTTGGCTGGTGTGATGCTCCCCAGGGTGAGGATGACTGCAGATATTTTGATGAAATCTAAAACTCTTTCCACGGATAATCAAAGTGCATCCAGCAATTGGCCCAAGCTCTGTGATTTGGTCAAATCTCGGGTGTCACAGGGGTCTGCATCTCAGGGGATGTATGCAAGGGTGTCCTAGTCAGAAAAATCCAGTGTGGCTTTTCTGTCATGTGGAAGTTTGTGTGGCTTCCCCAGTCGACAAAAGAGGCTGCATGGCAATGGCTTGGCAGCTGTGGCTGACAAAGATGACTCAAGGTGCTCCGTGAGGCTCCAGTGGCTGTGTGAGCTCCCTCAGCAGGGGCTTCACGGAGCAGCAGAGTAAGGATACCCTGTAAAAGAGGATTCTGGCATTTTCTAAGCTCTCCAGCAGCTGCTACGAGTGTCTCAGAACAGCCTCTCCTGCAGGCACCCCCATGGCTCTTCTGCAGTGATCTTTCCATGTTGAGTCAGGAAGAGGAGCTCTCCGGGCAGAATGACAGCAGCAATCACAGCAGGTGCCTGACAACCTGCCCATCCACGTGTGGGTCCTACCGGGCTTTGGTCACTTCAACCGAACCATTCAAGTGAACACAATGTCCGTGGTTTTTTTATATGAAACCTGTTCCTTCTTCCCTTCTGTCTACTGCACTTCCAGCTGTACCCATGTGTTTGCAAAGTGCTAGGACTGTCATGGATAGACGAGCCAGGTTCACGGCTCTCATCCCCCGGGAATGCTGGCTGCTGTCTGGAGGACCAAGTGGCCCGAGTTTCTGGTCTGCTCCCTGTGATGCCGCTGCTATCTTGTATGGGCATCATAAGCCTGCGGGGATGTGCAGAGCAGCTTGTCCTTGCCCTTTCTGCAGCAATGCTCCATCACTCTGCAGGTATCTGTTGCTGTGTGTCTGCTCGGGCGCTGATCTTGCAGACCGAGCCAAGGGTGGATGAATTTCTTTCTTTTTAAACAGAGGCTATGTAGAGGCAGCTGTGAGGCCCT
>NW_009624504.1:0-18682 GCF_000690535.1 Cariama cristata | reverse complement strand
AGGAATGCAAAAGCCAGATGATTTCTCAATGTGCCCAGCTAAGATAATACCAAATAATCTTGTTTGCATTTTAATTTCCCAGCCCTGTTGGGAAAAGCTGATACACCAGTGTTCTCCCCCTCTGTGGGCGGTGTGTGCCTGCAAACACACGTGTCGAAGGGTAGCACTAGCAGCAGTTGGGCTCACCCTGGCTGCCGCTCTGTCTGCCAGGAGCGGTGGGATCAAAATGACATTGAGGACTCCAGAGTGGCCAGGAAAGCGTTGGTGCTGTGATGGTGAAGGCTGACCCACCAGCTGGAAAGCGCAGCAGGACACTTGGCTTCGCTTCTTTGTGTGCCTCGCAGAGGCTGGATACGAGCGGCAGCCGCCTCCTGCCCCCTCCCCAGCGAGGCTTTCCGGTGCTGAGAAAATGCCCGGCTCCGTCTGGTTGTTTTTCCCAGCTGGTGGAGCTGAGTCATTGCTGTTCTTCAAGGAGAAGGTTCGTTTGTCCCCAAACGGTCTCTCTCCCTGTGGGGCGAAGCCTGTGTCCTTCTCGAGCCTGCTGTAATTTTCTTCTTGTGAATCCATGCGTTGCTTTAGCGGAGGAATTTGTTTGCCATTCAGACATCCCTGTTCTGTAAAAACGGCCACTTCTCTCTGGGTATGTACTGTCGGGAGGCAGTTACACCTTCACTCACAGAGCAGTGTGAGAGACTCCATGCAGCGGAGTGTGGCAATAAAACCCATCTCCGGTTTCCCATCAGAGAAGCAGGCACTCCTCGAGGCCTGAAGTCATCCTGTGGGCTTCCCAAAGTTCAGTCTATGTGCAGGGGAAGGATCTCCGCCTTGAGGAGCAGGTGTGCTGATGAAAGCAGTGTAGGTTGTGACCCCATCCTGGTACAAGCACACCTTTCCCTTGGCACAGGTATGTGCCTTGACTGTCCAGCCTCGCTAGATGGGTGCTAGCGTCCCTGAGCCTGAGCCCACTGCCATTGCCCTGGCAATGCTCTCGAGGCTTGTTCACCTTTCCTCAAGACAACATACCACTGTCTAAGAACGTCTCATCTATTTAATTCCTTGCTTGCATCCCCTTATGACTGTACCAAATGTGTGGGACCAGCGTATCTCCACGCCTCTACCTGCTGAGGGGAACAGCTACTTCTTACCAGCTTGAGCCAACATCACCTACTGGTGGTGAGCACTGGTGTAGGGTCCTGCAAGCCTGCCCTTCCCATTTATTATTTTTTTTTTTCCCCCCTGCCTGTCTATATTGCAACTCTTTCCTTTCTCTGGAAAGCTGTGGAAATAATCAAGTGTTTGCAACAATTTTCTACAAAGGCAGTTTCCTCATAGAGATAATTAAAGGTGAATAGGAGAGAATCTAATTGCATCCGTGCTTTTATCTCCTCCTGAGGCACCACGATTTGCCAGGAGAACAAGAAACTCCTGGATTCTATGGGGTCAAGGAAACTCACCTCCCTCGTTAAACAGAAGCAACAGCTCTCGCTGTGTAGGTAATGCTATTGGTGTCGGCGAAGTGGTGCCGGGGGTGAATTTGGCCTGGCTTGTGTCGAGCAGGTGAGAAGAGATGGGCAAGGCTCTTATCAGCAGACAGCCCGCAAAGGGAGAGCTCGGCAGAGGCAGCCACCAACACTGGGGCTGTGCTGTCCCGTCCCACACAGAACAGCAAACGCGGCTGGTGAATCACAGGGTGAGCATCTCTCAGCATCGCTAAGGATGCAGAAAGGTTCCTCCCAGCAGCTGCTGTGCTGCAGGGCGATGCCGCAGTGGTGGGGCGGGATGTTGCTTCTGCCAGTCGGGCAGGCCTTGTGTTGCCTGTGCCCCTCACAAGCAGCGAGAGGACGGCAGCTTTCTGCCTCGTACTTCCATCCTCTCCCTTAAGAAGATGTCATCTCTGCTTTTCATCTTCTTGCTGTTTTACAGCCAGGCTTCTCTCATTTACCTCTGAGCTCTGGAGGGGGTTGGCTGGGGACATCCTCACAGGGGGTGCCAGGACCTGCCAGAAGATCCACTGTGGCAGAGGACACCAGCTCCTGTGGCTGGTGGGGATGCGTCAGAGGTCTTGTCAAGCACCCGCACTCAGCCCCATCCAGGAGAGTGGAGGCACCCGAATGCCGCAGGCGGGTGAGCCATCTCCTATGATGCACAAGGACAAGCCCTTGTGTTTTCCTTGCTAACCTCCATCTTTGTCTCGTGTATTTTTCTAAGCAAATCTCTATGGAAACAGGTACTGTTTGTAATAAAGCCTCTGTTTTTCACTTTGCTTCATTGCTCTCGAGGAAGGAGTGGGGGCAGAGACCTAGAAAGGGCAGCTGAAGTTTAGGCAGGGAGAGACGTTCCAGCTGCCTTGGCCCTTGGCACAGATGGGAGCAGCCTTAGCATCCCTTGGTCTTGCCCTCACCAATGGAAGATGGAGGCTGAGATCAGCCAGACCCCTTCTTGGCTCCCTCAGTTTTGGCGAGGACTTGACGCCTGGCTGGCACAGCCCTTCTTCCTCTCCCAGCTGGATGGAGGGGAGCACTGTGCTGTTGAATGGGGCAGGGTAAATCATTCTTGCTCGGAGTTAATAACACAGATTTCATGTCTCCCCAGTGAGCTACCAGCCCTACAGCACCCTGGCTCTCTTGAAGGTCACCCAGTGCTAGTCCTGTCTTGGCATCCTGACAGCACCCACCGTGACATTACTACGGGGTCCATGTGAGCCACCTCCGCGCTAGCTGTGGTGCGGGGGGAGCGGGAGCTGTGGAGTGTGATGCAAAAGGGCCGGAAACCACCATGAGACAGAAGGATGCACAAGCCTCCGCCTTCGTGGGATGCCGGAGCTCCGTCATCTTGTAGAGCTTCCTGCCCGCAGCCCGTTCCCAGGCTCGTGAGCTTTTTAACTTCTTTGTTTATTTTGGGGAGGGAGGGGGAAGTTTTAGGAGCTGAGAGAGCAATATTTTAAAGGAGGAATTCAGCACCAGATTGGCATCCTCTGCATCAGACAGAGCAGCTCAGCAAGGCGTGCTCAGAGCTGCAGGAGGGATCTGCATTTGTCGGCTCTTCTGCTGCGAGTCGCCCTTGATATTCAGCAACCCTGGACCTTTGCAGGGGCTGCGCTGGCTGCAGGGGCTACTAAATGCAAAGCAATTTGCAGTAGACTAATACTCAGATCCCGAGGTTTTTTAGGACACTCTAAGCTGTTTGTTTTCCACCCAGACAGAGGGAACTGGGCTCTGAATCAGACATAATTGGCCTTTGGGACAAAGATGAGTCCATGGTGGCACCTGGCCAGCTGGGTCTGGAAGGAGGGTCTTCCACCCTGACCAGGAGCTGGTGTCTTCTCCCCACTGAGAGCTGATCCTGTTGCCCATCACACTGGCCAGGGGCTCCTTGGCCCATGGAGGACAGAAGGATGTGCTTTAAGAGGTTTCTTCCCCCACCCTGCTTTTCTTTAAGTAATTCTTTGTGTTCAGCCGAAACCAGCCGTCTGCAGCCAACCTGCAGCTAGGGCTTGCTCCAGATGAAATCCATCTCACCCATTCCCCTACCCACTTTACCAAGAGGCACAGCCCAAGGGCTGCTCCGCTGGAACTGTCAGGGCTGATGTTTGGAGACTGGCAGCTCCAGGGCGCTCCGAGGGCACCGAGCATGGAAAATGCTCCCTTCCCTCTGCTGTTTCTGGAATAATTATATTTGCTTAAAGAACAGGGATTCAGACTATAACGCTAATGGTGCTTCCTTCCAAAAAGAGTCAATATTACAGAGTCTTTGTGGTTCTGCTAGAATTACAATACGTGATTACTGGGGTTGAAACACTGGTTAATTACCTAGTCATTTGTTGTAATGCTCCCAATTAGCTTGTGAAAGCGTAGCAAATACATTACTTCACACCTATTTTTAACGGCTTATACAAGGTTATTCATAGATAGTAGAAGATAAACAGTGTTGCATGTCATATTAGGGTGGTAGAGCACTTTCCTGCTTCCTTGCGTGTCCTTTCTTAGCCTGGGAAGACAGGAATTCATACGTGAGATGAGGTAAGCACCTTGATGTGATTCATTTCACATCCAAGCTGATCACATCACCTTGGATGTGATTCGGTCAAGCACGGCTTTCATGGTAAGCATGGGAGCCTGTCAAACCCCACGGCAATGCCAGCAAGGTGGGGAGGTTCAGCCTGCCGGGGAAACTGGGTTGAAACGAGGTCCTGCAGCATTGCCCACCTTTCTGAGCCTTGTTGAGCTTAGTTATCCTGGCCTCTTGATGCTGGGGAGTGGAGGAAGGGTTTTTGTGGCCAGGGAGAGGGGCCAGCCTTCACCCAGCCCTGCTTCTCCTCGCTGCCACTGTGCACCGCCTGATTTCATGCTCACAAGAATGAGCACGTCAAGGCAATGTTTGCCCATACGAGTGCCTGTTTGCCCACACAACACATTTGTACATCTGGCTTGGCAGATTGGTGCACATGGAAAAATGGGCAAGAAAACACTGAGGCCTGGATGGCAAATTGGGTCTGTTTCTTCTTTCCTTTTTTTTGCGAAGGTGCTGCTCACAGTTACCTGGTTACAGCTGCATTGAAACGTGCCCTTTAGGAGAGCCTTGGCTCCCAGATACTGCACTCCAACAGTCTAAATTTTGTCTCCATGTTTGCTGCAGTAAGTCACCTAAAATATTTGTTAGCTATTTACCCATAAGTCTTTCTCATGACCCTTTCCTGAAATTTGTATCTCAAGATCTGTCCCTCCTGCAAGGTCTTTCATCCCTTCCCCATGCTACCCCAAAGCAAGCTGGTCTGTCTGCACAAGACGGTCTGAGGAAGGATACTAAGTCAAGTCCTGGACCCAAGCCTGGCATGATCATATGACGATGTCCTAAGGGACAATGATTTAAAGAAAGCTGCCCTGCCCAGGGCAGGCTCAACCTGCCCATACAGACACCAGGAGGTAGCTTTATGCTGCCAGTAACTCAGTTGTGTGTCTGGACCCAAGGATGTGTATAAGGAGGACAGGCAACAAGGAACCAGAGCATCTTCTCCAGCATCACCAAATGCCAATGGCTGTTGTGGTGTCCAGCAACAGAGACCTGGCAGGGCCAGCACTGGCTGAAAGGTGAGTGTTTCTGGACATGGCTTTCTTGACTAGATCTCCCATTTCACCCTCTTTTAAGCAGAGATCTGTGGGCGACTGCCTGCAATGGCTGAGACAATATATGGATATCTAGGTGCAACTCCCCGTCCAATTTCCCTGCTCAACAAAGACATGCTTGAGAGATTATCCCAGCGCGGGTGAAGGTTTTTAACCACAATGGCCATGAAAGTCTCCATTATTTATCTCCAAGCTGCTTAGTGATACGGTGGGTGGAGAAGGAAGCCACATTTCCTGCTCAAAGAGTGTGTGGGAATACCTTTTCAAATGTTAATTTCTCATGTTTTTCAAAAAGCTACCCAAAGGCACCAGTCCGAGCAAATGCTAAGAAGCCTGTGCATATTTAAACCAACTAGGTTTTAAAAAGTCTGCAAAGATATTTGGGACGAGGAACAGGGAATAAGAAGGAGCTCCAGGAAAAAACCCGCCGCCATTTCCCCCACTTCAAAGTTAAAATTAGATGTGCACATTTCCCTCTTCTCTGATGTACCTCTCTCCGGGGAAAGAGGTGATGAATGCAAAAGCCTGGCGGGAGCAGGATCAGCCAAGGGGTTGCCCTCCTGCAATGCTAATGAATGTCCTTCCCCCAAATCCTTTACCCCATGGGCGCCCATCATCAAACCCCAACCGACTGGTAAATGGTAAAACCACCAGGCAGGGCTGATGTGGGCTGGCTTTGGACAAGTGCCGAAGTGATACAAAAAGCCACACATCGTCACTTCTGTTTTGCATCCAAGGCAGTCTGGTTCCCCAATATTAAATTGTCCCATTGTAAAATTCATCAGCTTCCATGACTTTATTATTGATAAAAACCCTTTCTACAAGAGCCACCCAGGCAATACGTGGCTAATTGGCTGTTGTTAATGCACATCCTAGGGTTTTCTGATGTAACTTTGCTTTAAAAAAAAAAAAAAAAGTCATGTGTGATTTTAATGCAGATTTGAAAGAAAAGAAAAAAAATCTCTTGAGTCTGTACCCACCACAAGTTTTAAAGTGCAGAATCTGTGTCTGTTATTGAATAAGAAATGCATGCTGACTGCCAAATTTCAGCTTGAAAGCAGCCAGAAGCTATCTGGGGGGAAAAAAAAAATGTTTTGCAAATACCTTTTGTAATTGTAAAATAAAAAAATAATAAAAAACCCAACCAAAAACCAACCCAGAAAGAATTCACCCATTATTAACCCTTGAAAAATAGGGGATCTTGTGTAACTCGGAGCCCAGAAGTGACATCTAAGCTGAACAAACTCTTGAAAACATGAATTCGTAGTTTGCATCTTACTCCTCATAGCCAAGCAGTTTTATAACCGATGTCTCTTCATCCCAGGTGCTCAAGCAAGAGCAGAAAATGCCTCAAGCCTGGCAGTAAATGCAATGAGGGGACATGGATCCTGCCGTCCTTAAGTACAAATTCCCTCATTTGTAAGGGTTTGATTAACTCTCGTTTTGGCCAGCCCTGGAACAATAATGTCCTTTCCTGGTCTGGAATTTGTCACCATTGGACATGTAGCGCACAAAAGAACCGTCTGATGGTCTTTGCTTCCCTCTTGCTTTTCCTTTGGCCAGGCAGTCCTGGGAAGAGATAGGGATGTTCAGTGAAACCCCTCCCTGCTTGCTCCTCCACAGTACTGAAACACGAGAAGAGGTTTTTCCACTGAAGAATAAGAAATCTGCAGCAACTGGAAAGAGGGTGGAGGCATCTCAGCTGGACTGTGCCCCTGAGCTGTGCTGTGGCTGTGCTTACAGCCAGGTGAACATCCCTTTGCACCTCGGTGAGCCAGGCGTCTGCGTCGGGTGACATGGTTCAGGAACCGCACGGCCCCGTCGTGGCCAATTGACTGTTTATCTGCAACAGCTTCTGAATTCAGTCAGTAAAGGTAAGGGGTTTGGGGTTCAACAGGTACCCCTCTTCCCCACCACAGTACCCCGAGTGTGGGACTGCACAGCTGATGCTGATATGCTTCCTTTCGCCCTCATTCTCCTTGGGAGCCTCTCCTGACTTAGTCTGCATTTCAATCCCAACCCTGTTATCAAGCCACTTAATGCACAAAAAGCATAAGTCTTTGTGATGCACAAAGCAAAAGAAATCATGGGGAAAAGCTCTTCAAAGCACGCATTTTTTTACAGATCAAGAATTTCACGACCTAGTGGAAAGTACAAACAATACGAGACCAGGCATGCGTAATATTTGGTGCCTGGTTTGTATAGCTACTTCAACTAGTATCCCCAAATAAATACTTCCATGACTAATCCCTTGGAAAGAAAAACACAAAGAAAGAGGCTGTCACATGAAACAAGATGATTTTGATGTTTGTTTTGTATTTATAAACACAAATTCTGCCTCTTGGGCTGTGTAATATGCTTCATTTAAAACCCTGTTAATCTCTCGCTAGGTAAATATGTGTTTACTTTCTGTCCTCATCCCATCCCTCTAGCTGTCCCCAAAAGCCAACCAAGAAGTCCTTATCCTCCTCTCTGGACTCAGGCAAAAGTCTGCGTATTTTGCTGGGGATCTAGAGCTACAAAGTCTTAAATTCTAGAAAAAATTGCAATTCCATTCAATGTGATTAACTATGGAAATTTTCTCCTTGGGATTTTTTTGCATAACGGCAACAATAAAACCCCATAAAGAAAAAAAAACAAAACAAAACCTGTTGGCGTCATCAGAACCTAAAAATAACAGGAAGATGACTGCTGGTGCCAGAATGATACCAAACAAAATCTATTATTGAATTAGATTCTTTCCAATTGTTGTTCTTAGGAATATATTTCCCTTTTTCCCTCAGGGTTTGTTTGGAGCCAAGGTATTCTGCCTGCCAGTGCCATTCCAGCACTCAAATTAACAAGAAGTGATGTCTCTTACAGTAAAAACCAATATCTGTTAAAATATTGATGAAGGCGAATAAGCTGAGGAGTTTGCGGTGTCTGGTTTCTAGCTGGCAGTTGGGGGATACCTTTGATGGGAGGGAAGAGCTGCACAGCCTCACCCCGCTGCCACGGCCAGGATGAGCCTCCCGTTCCCGGAGGGTAGACCAGATGTCCCAGGAGCAAGCAGCAGGAGAAGCCTGACTCCAGGTACTGATGTAGCTCACGGTGTGTCTGGAGCACATGGCACTCTTTACTCCCTGCTTTTCTTCCACTGCCAGATCAGCAGTATCTGTTTTCTCTCTGGTGTAGGTTTAGAGGCCCTGCTTGCTGGGGTTTGCTGTCCATTTATTTAAAGGTTTTCATTTTTTATTTATTTTCCCCATCTTTCATTCTAATTAAGCACCTATCAATCTTGTTTCATTGTAGCTGAACCTCTTGGTGACCTTGGGACTTTCTGCTGTGATGGAGAAGGGACTTAATCCAACAGGTCAGCTTTTATAGCTTAATCTACACCTCTTTCCTGCTCTAGTATCGTAGCATTATTTTAAGGGTCTCCTGAAATCATCTGTCACCATTTCTCAGCGTATTTCTTGCTCACTGGCATTGCTGCTCCACCATTACCATTATCTTGACCAGCAAAAATGAGCTGACTGCTGATACTGCAGTGAGGCCCTCTCGAAATGCAGGCTGCACTTCCATTATCTTAGTGGCATGCACTTCACCTGCAGTACCACCCTGAATTTATCTAACCGTGTCATCTTCATCTGTAAGGATTCCTTGACGCTGCTGGTGTCCTTCTCCTCTCTGCCATGGCTGTTGATTTTACCACAGCACAGCGCTTTGGGCTCTCCGTCAGGCTGGAGCTCACCCTTTGCATCTCTGCTATCACAAGGGAACTTGGTCCTGCAGACACGGTGATGCTAAACAGACCCAACATGAGGGCTGGAGGAGTCCTGGCTTCGATCCAGGATCAAAAAAAACCCCATCCATATTACACGGCATCGTCTCTTGAGCTTTCTGGCACTGACAGGAGGCGCATGAGATGACCAAAAGCTGGTGCAGTCCAGAAGTGCAGCCAGGGTGTTCCCACTGTTAGCGTTAACACCACTGACCTGCTTTACCTCGGGTGTTTTTTTGATAGCCAGCGAGCACGTCGGATGCCATGCCTTCAGTTCCGCCATCCAGAGAAGCGCTAAATGCCACAATCCAGGCTGGAAGGAGCCATGTGGTTTTTTCCACACGCAGCTACCGCTGTGCTTCCAAACATGTCTCTTCTCTTTCCTTTTTTTGTACGATATCTTTGCACACACAAACGTCAAACAGCAGCTGTTTGGCCAGCATTTTGAAAAGCAGCTAGTGATTTTAGCTGCCTTAATTTTAAAGCTAGGGTTTCCACTCTACACAGTAAAAAGGTTTCTTTTTCTTCTCTAGTAGCTGTAGATATGTTCATCTAGTTCCTTTGTAAACGTGAACCATGGAAACAGTCAGACCTTATCAGGCACGAGCGTCTTTGAGGTTTCCCCTTGTAGAAAGAAAATGTCACAGTGCCTGTCAGAGCCAAGTTACCCAGGGCTTCTCCTACTTCAATTAAGCATGAGCAAACCTCTAATGTGTCAGAACCTGCACTAGGTAAACAACGTGCTGGATAATTTTGGAGGTCACTTCAATGCTGGGTTTGAAAACTTGAGCAGGAAGCTGTGCTGAGAAAGGTTTCTTGAAAAGTCTTTTTCTCCTGCTTGAGCCATTCCATCCCCAGAGCCTTGTCTGGTGTTTTGGCCCCTCTTGTCTCCGGCTGGAGCCTGAAGTGAGAAGGACATGTGCAGTTTTGGGAAAAAAAGGACTCAAGCCACAAGTCAGATCATGGCTTTGAATCCTCCAAAGTGTCCAAAGGAAGGCTGAAAAATGCAGCTGAAGGAATTGATTTTTAGGGTACAGATTTCACCTGCTGTAGCTGAAAGGCCACTTGTTAATAGTTTGGGTTTTTACCGTGGGCCCAGAGCTGACCGCTAAGCTTGCTGTGCAGGGCTGCTGCTTTTTCAGTAAGTGGTTAAGAGCAGAAGGGAATCAAATTCATCCGTTGTCCCCTCGGGATTGAACTAGAAGCACTTGGTGAATGAAGTGCTATTCACTGGGGAAAAAGCTACAGGGTATGGATTTTTTGTGTGTCCTTATTTGATGACACAGGAGTAAAAACTAGTTTCTTTAGCTGTGCTGGAAAGCATTAAAACAGAAGTCCTGACTGCAGAGATGGAATTGTTGCACCAAGTTAGCTGTGGACAGCCGTTCTGGTGTGCCCCCACGAAGAAGATGTGGAAGAAGGGACAAGCCTGTGTACTTCCCAAGGTCAGGATAAAGCCAACTATCCCACCCCAGACCACCTTCAAAGGGTTTTGGTGATACCCCCAAAGCACAAAGGAGAGCCTGACAATGTCGTTCACCTTTTGACTAGAATCAGCACCAGAGTGCCCCAGAGATCAGCTCCGTATCTGTCACCTTCCCATGGATGGAGGCAGGGCAGTGACTGCGCAGTGTGCAGGTTTGCCTGTAAATCCCATTCAACACACACACCAAGTCTTCTTCTGTCTAATCCTCTCTTCTTCCACGCGTGGCTAAATGATTTCATTGCAGCAAGGCGGTTGCCTCCGATAACATGATAGGAGGCGATCGCCTAACTGGCTTATGTCAAACCTCAGAAAAATTAATTTTAAAGAAGTGTCGCTATTAATTTATCCACTCTTCATAAAATTCATCTTGCTACTCTTTGCTTCTCGTACCTTTTTTTGTTGGGGTTGACTTCAGCCCAAACCTAGGCTGCTCAGAGGTGCATTGCCTGCCCTCTACCACTTCTCTACAGGGACTGGCCCAGGTCAGCAGGAGAGGGAGGGACTAAGAGGGGAGATCTGGTAACAGACTGCACGTTTGTAGAAATCACGCTCACCGCACATGGGCTGGTGGCAGAAGAAGTAGTAGGCTTAAACAATAGCAAAGCAGATGCAGTTTGAACGCGGTTGTGATAGGCATAGGGTAAATGCCAGAGCAGATCATGGGAGAGATTACAGTGGCTGCACCTGAAAAGTTTGTGTGTGGAGCCTGTTAAAATCCTCTCTTTGGAGTGGATTTAGGTGTAGATGGCCATGCCCTTGTGTTAGAGAGGTAAACTGCCAGACCTCTGCTGCACTTCAGCCCTATTTTTTACACTTTTTGTAGTATTGCTGCTGGAGATCAGGAGAATAAAATGGAAAGACTGTCTTCTCTTATAAAACTAGAAATAAATGCATAACACAGCTTAAATGGAATTACTGACCTCCCCAGATAAGCTGAACGTAACTAGATCAGCAGTGATCTGGTTAACGTAGGAAAATGACTTGCGATATCCAGTGCAGATTAGAGCACTGGGGACGGACTAGTGAGACACAGATAGCAAATCTTCACGGGGAAAGAAGACAATGTAGATTTGCTGACGCAATAAGGATAACTTGAACAAGAGCGAAATCCAGTAGTTCAACCCTAGAGCAGGAAAAGGAGCGGATGAGGAACTGGCTTTAATGGCACCACCCCTTGGGTTTTGGTTCTGCTGAGTTTCTTGAGCAGTTCCCTGCTGTTCTGAACCTCAGTTGAAGGTGTAGGCTCAGTATGATCTCGAAAGTTATAGAAAAAATGAAGTCATTTAAGAATATAATTTGAAAACACAACAAATCCATTGAGCTGAGCTGAGTGCTTTGTCCTTGAGTTCAACTGGAAACCCGTAACCTTTGAGGGACATGCTAGAGGAAAAGAGGACAATTTAAGGAGCATCTAGAGAGATGGGCTTCAGATGCCCTTTTCCCTATTTATGCTTATTAGAGATGAAATCGAACTGCGGCATGATTAAATTATGCATATAAAGAAGAGCTTCCACAAACAAGAAAACATAAGCAATGTGGGAAGGAACAGAACTGCAAAGAGAACGAGAGAAACGAAACCAAACAGGATGCCAAACTGCAAAAGACATTTCAACAGCACCTAATTAAAACTGTTCACATTTGCAACAGACAGAAGGGGAAGACATTCACTAGGAAACAGAAGAAAGGGGGAAAGACATTAAAAGGAGTGATTTATTCAATCACAAGAGATTCTGGAAAAACAGCAAGCTTTAGCAAAGGCCAGTTGCAGAACGTGAAATGTATTTGGAGTCAGGCGGGTTATTTCCATTTGTCTTACAGCAGAACTGACTCCAGCTGGTAATAATGAAAAATATAATGTGCAGCAGCCCCGGCTCACAACGCCTGCAGCCTATGGGGAGCTGGCACTACCAACGTTTTGCGTTTAACTCCATGCAGTGATTTGAATAAGATCACATAGCAACCAGTCCAGGACTGAGAAATCAACCCAGTTCTCCCAGGTCTCACTCCAATAACTTAATCACAAGATTATCTCCCAGCTTCTTCTGTTAATTAATGAATCTTCCATCTTTTGCCTTTGGAAACCATAGACACAGCAGTAACAGTGAGGCTGAAGATCCAGCATGATACCTTTGTTAGCAGGATGAACTAATAACACTTTTTCTCCTGTGACACCTTTCAAAACCTGACATGTTCACCACCGGGTTCATCTGGTTTCAGATGTGTAGCAGAGCGGCACCAGCTTAAAAGTGGAATAATCATGACAAATGAGTCTTTAGCCTTCTTTCAAAGAGACCAGATCAAATCTTCACTTGTGTGACAGAAACACAGAAGATGAAAAAACAGGAAGAAGAAACTACACTATACTTTGCTTGTCTCTGTCTAAGCAAAATCATTTTAATAATTGGTGAACATGGAAGGAAAAGTAGTGAATAACATTTGAAAGGGAAAAGACTGTCATGTAGGATGTCTGACAATGAAAAGGGAAGGTATTTTTTCCTTCTTGTAGCAGAGCCTTCACTTTCAGAAAGAGCCGGCTAGGTGAAAACTGAGCTTTCTTGCTAGACAGAGGCTGATTTATGCGTACACAAGAAATCTCACTGTTCAGAGATAAGACACCTGAGTGCTTCGTTAATGATGAATGATGAAGCAGCAGCCAGACCTGTAGGAAGGAGCTCTTCATTAAGTCAATCAGGAGCTGTCAGAGGCCTTTGGTAACCCACCAGTCTAGATGCTGCCTGAGATCCAGCCATCGTCTCCTTGTCCACCCGTGTTGCTACACAGAGACACCATAAATCACTTGCACACTCCATGAAGAATTGTCACCAGACCAAAGGTGCATGTTAAACAATCTCATGCTGGGATGTTTGTGTTTCCCTTCTGCCTGGATAGGTCTCAAATAATTAGCCCTGTGTCGGTCGATGGAAGCCAGCAGAGATGTCTTAGCCCTTCTAATCCCCAGAGCAGGAGGGTGCTCGAGGGGTTGGAAGTCCAGCTCAGGCCATGCCAGGTTCCTCTGTTGCCTTTGGTGTGTTTGTGATTTGGCTGTTAGGGCCAAAGCCAGGCAGCAGTGTTGTTCCTCGCCCTGGCACGGAGAAATGAGGAGTGTCACAGAGAGACAAGTGGCACAGGCATGTGGCTGTAGTCATTGTCCCCTCAATAACATCACTTTTGCAGGGGCAACAGGAGGAGGAAGAGCAGAATCCCACCGCACTCCCTCCTTCTCGGGGAAGTGACTGATGAGCCTGGCAGCCTCTGAACAAATATTTCTGATGCAGAGAATTCACTTGTCAACTTGGAAGAGCCCCGAGAGGAAATTTCCAAAGCAGATCTGTCGGAGATAATGACACTGCACAAGGAAGCCCTCCTTGGAGGAACGTATTCAGAAGATGTGGAGTGTTTGAAAATACGATGCTTCTGTGTGTTCCTGTTGATGAGTTAAAAGTCAGGCAACCGTGGCTGAATTTTTAATCTGTGAGCTGTAACAGGTGAAGCACAAGGAGACAGTGATTCATTTGTTCACCTTCCCTGATGCTTCCTTGGTCAGTCAGACCTTGCTGTTTTCCAGATCAGAAACCTCTCTTTAGGCCCGAGATAACTCGCTGTGTTCTGCCTCGTTCAGATTACAAACCAGGGAATTTTTGTGCATCTGGATGTTTGTGTAATTGCCTAACACTGTGAAACCCCATCTCAGCTGAAACCTCTTAGCTCCACTGTTAGATAAAAAGCAATTAACAGTAACCATAACCAGAAACACTTTTAGTGTGAGGACAGGCAGCAAATGGGAAATAGATACATCAACAAATCTGTTTTTGCCTTGTACTTTGCTGTTTGCAGTCAATGGGTCATTAATTTTTATATGGGTATCATGCACTTATAAGTGGTTTGGGAATCTTCAAGTTATTATCTCTGACAGTGGCTTTGATTATGTTGGCTGCTCTGCATTGCCCGTGATCCTTCGGTTTAAAAGTCACCCAAAAGGATACAGCAGCCAGAATCGCACCCCAAGGTAGTCCTGGCTACCCAATGGCACTGAGGCTGCGCCCCAATTACTCCTCACACTTGTTGGATCTCTCAAATATGTTTCCTCAAAATGGGGCTGGGTTTGTAAAGCCATTTCCCCTCTGAAAGCTCATCAGCATGCACGCTTCGTAGGTGTTGTTCAGCCAGCTCTTCTAAGTAGCGGTATTTTATCCTGTCAAATATGAAATTGGCTCAGGTCAGGAATTTTGTGCTGAGCTAGCCAATCTTTCTGGTTTTCACTAATTAAATCTAGGACAGATAGCCAATAGATTCTTCAGTTGAACAAGAATAACTATTTTAACCTCTTTTTCCAGGTGTTTTCTCATCGTTTCACATTTTCTGATTCATTAGCTCGAGTTTCAGTTCTCTGGGAAAAAGAAAAAATTGAGGACAACTTACATTTTACTTGGCAAGTCAATCGTTTTATATAAAATGAGGTTTATTTTCCGTGTGAAGTCACAGAGGCACTTGTAGAGTATCTATGTGCAAAACGATGTGAATAACGTTAGCTGGATTCATGCAAGTGATGTTTTTTAATCTGAATAACTGCAGAGTTTCAAAAAAAGCAAATACAGAGGTGTCAAGAACGACATTGCCCGTTACCACACTCTGCACCGGAGCTGTGCTTTGGTTATCAGTTATTTTTAAGTTCTCCTGGTTTGTTTGGCATTAGGCTGTGTCTCCAGATAATCTATCAGTAATTACCTGTTCGGTTTTATTACATTCTGTTCCTTTATGCACTCATTCAGGACTTCATTTGCTCCCATCTTGCAGAGAGTTTTAAATGTTAAGCTTGTTTTCCTACCAGATGGAGAACAGGCGCCTCTATTTCAGGTAAGGATTTTGTGATATCTCCCCGGTGTAAGAAGATGATAACTGTGCTTGTTATACTTCAGGTCGGGAAGGCTGCTAAATGCAAATCAAACCAGAGCTCTTGTGCCTTTTAAGTGAGGGGGGATTTGCTGAGCTACTTGTGTGTTTAATACAATTTGGGTGTCCTTCTTGTGCACTTGGCGGTAGCTGTGGGCAGTGCAAAGGGATTTTGGTGGAGCAGTTCAGCGTGGAAAGCTATGTTGCCGGCACAAACCTTGCCAGCATTGCCACGGCCACCTCGTATGCGTGGGACAGTATAGATTCAACTCCCTGTCAGAGAAAGGCTCTTACAGAGTGTTTGCAGGGCTGAAGGCAAAGCTTCTCTGCTGCCTCGCATGTGCCTAGTCCCACATAACCATCTTCACTCCAAGTTTCTCTTTCATGGGAGATGACAGCCCACAGCGGCTAAAGAATGGCCACTCTGGGCTCAACAGCTGCCTATTGGCAAGGGATTTTTACGTCTTGACTCTTCCCGAGGATTACGACAAAGAAAACTAAAAAGGAGCCAACTGAAAAGGTATTTGTACAAATGTGCGAAAATGGGCACCTTGGTCATCCCAGCGGTGACCAAAACGTTCAGGGCAGAGGGTTTCTCCCCCTTGAATGATGTGACCTTTGTAAACACGGTTCCCAGCACAGTCCTGCAACTGGAAGTGGGTGTGCAGAGCGTAGCAAAGATGTGAGACCGTTCTGGTCGCAAGGGACTGTCTCCACGGATCAAGCTGTGGTCCAACAATTCATCTAATGAGAGTTTGCACACATAGGAGAGAAGGGAAAGCAGGTGTTTCTATAGTTTTTCTTTCCCCCCCCCCTTGCTTCTCTTATAAATGGTAAGTCTCTGCTGCACAAGTTTCCCGACAGCTGAATGCAAGCAGATTGCCTGTCTTATCTCCATTTGCCCCCTTCTGTGCAAACGCTTCAGTCACTTCCCTGCAAATTTAATGTTTTTTCAACTACTGATATGCTCCTCATCTCCACTCTGCAATTATGAACCGATGTGCTGATGTTTTAAGTAAAACGTTTTGTTTTAAAATGTGCACAGTCCAAATTTACCAAAACAAACAAACAAAAATCCCAAACCCCGAAACCAAAAGATACAGCTCCCTCCCCAAATTCTCTCTGACGCTGATTATAGAAATCTCAGCTCTCCAGCAGAAGCATCAGTCAGCAGAGGGTTTGGCACTTTTCAAAGGTTGAAGCTTTGAAAAAATATACTGAGGATGGTGCATATAGCTGGGAAATGTGGCAGGTACATGCTGGAGGTGAACGCTGAGAGTTTGGAAATGCAAACAGACTTCGGGGTTTGCTAGTCCCCTTCCTCCCCCAACACCTAGAATACTGCATTGTTGGTTGGTCTTCATTTTTATAACATGTAGCACTATGCTGTCAAGACACATGTGTTGTTTTCAAAGAGTTGGCACCAGAAGTTATTTTTTTTTCCAGCTCAATTTCGAGAAGGATAACAAATATTCTGGGTTCGCTCTGAAATGGTTACGGGAGGAGTTCCTGGATTATACATCACGGGTGCTTCTGCAATGAAGGTAAAGCTCTTCTGTCAAGAGTTTCAGCCTGACGATGTTTCTGGCAGTTAGGAGGAGACCCCAGACCCTGTTCCCATCACAACAGAGGGTTAGAATACTTTTGCGAAGCCATTCCGGTGCTCTTTTTCATTAGGGAATCTCATTTACATACTGCATTCTCTTCTTGCACAAGAAAGCTGGAGGCTTTTTTTTTTTCTTCTTCTGATGCATTTTAGAGGCAATCTGACATTTTCTAATGGCTCTCAGGTACATATAGTTCAGCCCGTTCCATGTCTGCGTTTTCCAAAATAACATTGGAAAATTATTTGGGTTCCTGCTTTTTTTGGACAGTCATTACTCTCACTTTTTCCAGGTTGACCTATAAATGTCCATATGCTTCAGGATATTTGCAGTAGGTGTAGGTTCCTTTGGAGACGCTCTTGTGTGGGAGACAATATGACAGCTCATCTGCATAGTACAGGCATCATACCCCTGACTGGATTTAGCAAAGAGTCCTGGATCTGGAGGCTTCTCCCATATAGCCTGTATATTTAGGGGATTGCTCATATATACTGTACACTCACGCTCTCTCGTGCAGTCATTTCTGCGTTAGCTGTGGGCACCTCAGCTGGTTTGAGAACAAATTACAGCGTGCAACTGGCATGGAAGTCCCTGGCTTGGGGGCATGGCCTTGGCTGTGGCATCTCCGTGCTGTATCCAGACATCCTGCGTTGTTAAAAAATGTGTGTTAATGTACAGCTGGAAGAATTTTATGTGAAAAAACTTTGTGTTGACCGTGTGTAACAGTAGTGATGAAGGCTGTAGTGATAAACTGGTGGAACTGGTGCCCCAGGAGAGTGTTCAGTCTTCCAAATGCCATGACTTTTGATTAGGATCTACAGACGAGTTGTCCCTAGACTTGTTGAACCTGTATAAGACTCTTGGGGGAAAAAAAAATTCTTGAGAAGGTGGGATGCAGGTTGTCAGCATGAAATAGGGGTGAGGTGCAGGAAAAGGAGCTGTGTCCCATGACACCTCAGCATCCCTAACCCTGTTACAGTTGGATGTCAATGATTTTCACCTGGCAGCTAAGGAATTTGTGGGTATTTAAGTATTTATTTTAAAGACCACCAGCAGACAAATACCCTTCCCCTCTGATGGGTGTGTTTTGGAGAAGGACTGAGCAGGTGGGCTTGAACACATAACGGAGACTGGGCACTTTCATTCCTTTTGGAGTCCTTTAAGGTCTGATGAGGTGTTTTCCATGGCTAAGGACCCTACAGAACAGCATGCTCCTCCTGTGAGCGCGGCAGTGCCATCTCCTCTTGTGTGTTGGTGTCTAGTGAGATCCCCGTGAGCACAGGTTGCTCTCTGGCTTCTGCAGCCCCATGGAAGGACACGGCCTGGGCTCGCCGGCTGTGCGAGGAGGGGGGCCATCACGGCCATGAGGGGCTGTGACAGGTGACTGATCCCTGTCAGGCATACTAGGGGAGCGGTAGGCATGCTAGTACCGTTTGCCATCAGGTTTTCTGGACCTGCATACGGGGTGCTAATGGGGTGGTTGCCCTGGGTGTCAGTCAGACTACGGCTGTGGAAAAGTGCCCAGGTCTCCGGGTGTGCCAGCAACAGTGAGAGGCTGTGGCGGGAGCTGGACTCTGGCTGTGTCAGGCCTACTGGAGGGTGACATGGGCAGGTCCCCGAGTGACAGGCTCACTAGAGGTGTTTGTGTCAGCCTCATGGGAGTGCGACACGTCCGGAGACAGGGGTGGTCACAGCGTGTCAGTCACATTGGGGGTTGGAGCAGGGGTTGTTCCCTGGCCGTGTCAGTCACACAGGTGTGTGTGACAGCCGGGCTGTCTCAGAGTCTCAGTCACACTGGGAAGGTGACGAGGCTGGT
>NW_009624503.1:69872-70666 GCF_000690535.1 Cariama cristata | reverse complement strand
AATGTGAAGCTCAAGAGCAGCCTTGGCTGTAGCAACCATGAAATGGTGGAGTTCAAGTTCCTCAGGGTAGCAAGGAGGGCACACAGCAAGCTCACTGCCATGGACTTCAGGATAGCAGACTTTGGCCTCTTCAGGGAGCTGCTTGGTAGTGTACCATGGGATAAAGCCCTGGAGGGAAGAGGGGCCCAAGCTCAGGAGCGATGCATCCCAACCAAGAGGAAGTCAAGCAAAAGGGCCAGGAGGCCAGCATGGATGAACAATGAGCTCCTGGACAAACTCAAACTCAAAAAGGAAGCCCACAGAGGGTGGAAGCAAGGACAGGTACGCTGGGAGGAATACAGAGAAATTGTCCGAGCAGCCAGGGATGAGGTTAGGAAAGCTAAAGCCCTGCTAGAATTAAATCTGTCCAGGAACATCAAGGGCAACAAGAAAAGTTTCTATAGGTATGTCAGTGATAAAAGGAAGATTAGGGAAAATGTGGGCCCTCTATGGAAGGAAGCATGAGACCTGGTTACTCAGGACACGAAGAAGGCTGAGGTATTCAATGACTTTTTTTGCCTGTGTTCACCAGCAAGTGGTCCAATCACACCGCCCAAGTCGCAGAAGGCAAAGGCAAGGACTGGGAGAATGAAGAACTGCCCACTGTAGGAGAAGATCAGGTTTGAGACCATCTAAGGAACCTGAAGGCACACAAGTCCTGGGACCTGATGAGATGCAACCGCGGGTCCCAAGGGAACTGGCAGATGAAGTGGCCAAACCACTATCCATCATATCTGAGAGGTTGTGGCAGTCCG
>NW_009624503.1:68958-69788 GCF_000690535.1 Cariama cristata | reverse complement strand
ACCGGGGAAACAACAGGCCAGTCAGTCTCACCTCTGTGTCCCACAAGATCATGGAGCAGATCCTCCTGGAAACTACGCTTAAGGTACATGAAAAATAAGGAGATGACTGGTGACAGCCAACATGGCTTCACTAAGGGCAAATCGTGCCTGACAAATTTGGTGGTCTTCCACGACGGGGTTACAGTGTTAGTGGATAAGGGAAGAGCAACTGATGTCATCTGCCTGAGCTTGAGCAAAGCATTTGACACTGTCCCACATGACATCCTTGTCTCTAAATTAGAGAGACATGGATTTAAAGGATGGACCATTCGATGGGTAAGGAATTGGCTGGATGGTCGAAGAGTTGCAGCCAACGACTCAATGTCCAAGTGGAGACTGACGACAAGTGGTGTTCCTTAGGGGCCAGTATTGGGATCAGCTCTGTTTAACATCTTTGTTGGCGACAGGGACAGTGGGATTGAGTGCACCCTCAGCAAGTTTGCCGATGACACTGAGCTGTGTGGTGCAGTCAACACGCTGGAGGGAAGGGATGCCATCCAGAGGGACCTGGACAGGATGCAGAGGGGGGCCTGTGCGAATCTCATGAAGTTCAAGAAGGCCAAGTGCAAGGTCCTGCACATGGGTTGGAGCAATCCCAAGCACAAATACAGGCTGGGCGGAGAATGGGTTGAGAGCAACCCTGAGGACAAGGACTTGGGGATGTTGGTTGATGAGAAGCTCAATGTAACGCGGCAATGTGCACTGGCAGCCCCGAAAGCCAACCGTATCCTGGGCTGTATCCAAAGCAGCATGGCCAGCACGTCGAGGGAGGGGATTCTGCCCCTCTGCTC
>NW_009624503.1:52151-68041 GCF_000690535.1 Cariama cristata | reverse complement strand
ACTAGGGGATCTTTAAAGTCCCTTCCAACCAAACCATTCTATGATTCTATGATGATGATTCGATAACAAGTCATTCTTTAAGGAGGTTAATGGATCCAGGCATAAAAAAGTCCAGGCAAAGGAAATATGAATAACTTCAGTTGGAGGAAATGGCAGGTATACCATGTATCCAAGTGCAGCGCTACCACCAGTATGCTTTGTGTCATATTGAAACACTTTTTTTTTTCCTTTAGGTTGAGATTATTAAAATGTTGGAGCTAAATATTAATCTTTCTGAAAAGTATTATTGCTTCAGTATAAACATTATACAGCTGTGATAAAGACTAACATAATTTATTTTGAAACTGAAGTGAAAACAAGCGCTGCCTTGAATCACAGAAAAAGAAAATCTATGGTCCTTATTTGAAAGAAAATACCACACTACAGTTTATTACCTCAAATACATGACTTCTTCACATCCCACATTGTTCATTTGAAAGGAAGAATTATTATTGTAAAAAACAGAGTAACAAATTGTTTTTCCAAGAAGGACCTTTGGTCACAGCATGCCTGTAGAGATGTATAGGAAGAGCATGCGACAAAAGGCATGACCTAATAAACATTTGGAAAGTGTATTTTCTAGAGGAACTGAAGAGAATATTTTAACTATTATTAGTTATGCTAGGCTTAAAGGACATGAGGCATAGTGTAAAGAAAAAAAAAAATCAAACCAAAACACCTTAGATGTCCAAGATCTGATCCAACTTCCACTGAAGTTTGCAGGGCTTTTCCCTGCAAAACATACAGTCATCCTCTGCCACATTGTCCTCCTCCATATCTTCACTCAATACTGATTTTAAGATATTGACAAAACAAACCAAACCCTAAAAGCCATAAACAACCCCAAGCTCCACAACCAATAAGAGTGCTTCAAGTTTTCATTATTTTGTTACTCAGATTCATGATAGCTGAACTATTCTCAACTGGACAGTTGCTGGGACTAATATATTGCATAAAAAAAGATCTACCTAAATTATAAAGCAAATTTCTAGGAAAATCACAATTATAAAGCAAATTCCCAGAGAAAAAGTTTATGGTGTGATCTAGTTCACTATCGAGACTTAGCAAACAAAAGATTTATATTAAAAAAAATGAAGCAACATTTAACTGGATTTGAGAAGTCACTCTTCTTGAACCAATGTCCATGTCTTGAGCCCAAAGTATGGTAGCTAAATATTTGAGTTTTGTGATTAGCATGAGAGAGCTTGAAGGCTCATCAGATATGAATCTGATACAAATGTTTTAATTTATTAAAGCTCACCAGAATCTTTAAGTTTTCAGACTTGGGTGGGTCACAATACTCTACCTGGGACTATAAACAGATCTGAGGGTAATAACCTCCCCGTTCTCTGGTAAGAAACAGGAAAGGATTCCTGTCATTTTCTTTTTGTAGCCAAGGGTATTACATGAAGAGATTGAGGAATACTGGATTATAAATACAAATGAGTACATACCTAATAGTAAATTCAGCAGAGCTATGGTTTTCCCTCTAACACCTTCTGCATTATGTTACTTAATCCTAATCCTTAACTTTACAAATATTTATCAGTGGGTAACTTAATGTAAGGTGATTCCTGATGTTTAAAAGTAATTCATGTATCTAAACATTGCAGGAACAGAGCCTTTAGCAACAGACTGCAAGACCATTTCTTCCTTTGAAAGTGTACAGCACCTGAAACAGTGATATAAACCTCCTACTCCTACTGCAATACAAACATTATCAAATAATATGCACTAGCCATTTTCCAACAGTCTCCAACAGAAATAGAGATAGAATGAACAACTGAACTAAGATGTTGCCATAAAAATAAAACAGTTGAATGAAGGCAGTTGTGCAGTAGCAATCACATGATTATGTATTTCTAACATCACTGGCTAATTTTCTTAGAGAAAACTATATGGGATAAAAAACCCCAAAACCCACATAATCAGACTGTACATCTGAAAACCTCAGAAAACATACAGACATTGTATGTCTTGCCTGAAAAAGCTACAGTTAGCTGTGGTGGTTCTTTCCCGTTAACTTCTATGTTATCAGCAAGACTCTCCTTCACTAAAGTGTTGTTACACATGAAACGGACCTGATCCACATTTCCAGCCCCACTTCTCTGACAACCAAAGTATGGCTCACATTGCCGTGTAGGCTTGGGGTATGTAATGTCCTACCACTATGTTCAGACTCATCAGCCAACTTTCTCTGGTTTTGCTTCATTCAAGCAAGTCAATCTGTCCTGAGTCCATCTCTGACCATCACCGGCTCTTGCCTTGAACAAATGCAGGGGCTTCATCCTTACCACAGAGTGTCTTCACATAGGCTTGCACAGAGTTCTTGTGCATGCCAAGAGACAAAAGTACCATTTACTGCAGGACCTGGGCTGTGGCCAGGAAAGGGTCATTTTAGTTTCAGTCTCCTCTTGCTCTTCCTGCATGCTTTGCCACAAATGGAGTGAATAGTATGCCGCCCACCACCATTATACAGCAAGCTGATGTCTCCTGCATGCTAACACCCTCATATTCACAATATTGACTTTTGGGGACACCAGGAGTCTCTCCATGTTTTTTCTAGCAAAGAATCTGCTCTATCTAAAAAAGAGTATCCCCACTGACAGCAGTGCTATACTGACATAAGAACAGCAGCTCCAGGCTCGTTCAAGTAGCCTGCAGCTTAAGATTATTACCCCTTTCCCACTATTTTCCAAATGTGCTTTCAGCTTGATATACCTCCACGTCTGCTATTCCAAAAATAGGATGCCTAGCCATCTGCAAGACAGCAGCCCTGTTTAATCCCACAAGCCAACCTCACCAGGTTGTAAAACTCACCTCATTTGCCAGCCTGTGCAACCCTGGCATTGAAATCCTGTCTAGAAAGTCCATTGTGCAGACACGTAACCCAAATATAGGCCTTTCAGCAATATGCAAAGTCTTGAGAAACCCATCTGATCTTCAGGAATTTCAAGCACTGAGTAAAACTCTGATAAATACCACGGAGGCCTCGTTTAGATGTAATAATAATAATAAAAAAGTAGTCCTGAGTTGCATCTGTATCCGGAAATATTTCTATAGTCTTTTTTGTCCTGTCTTTGCCATACTGTTAATAACTACTCCACAGGTCCTTACGTAACCTCTGTTCAAGAACTGAAATCTGTTGAAGATTTTTTTTTTTTAAAAAGTTCCTACTGGGAGAGCATATCACAAGAATTTTTTAAAATAGAAATCAAAGTTGAATGAACGGTGCCTGTTTGCTGCATGAATCAATGATCCAAAACCAAAACAAAGACATCTCTCCATCATCAGAGGGGATTTGAGGTCTAAAATTCAACTAGAACTAAAAGAAGAGTAGCATACGAAAAATGACGTAGAGGTGTACTGCTCTCTCTGAGTTATATTCCTATGGAGAGTATTACTTGAGAACATATATATTGTTTGGAATATTTATTACATTGAGGAGTTCCTCCACACAGTCATATATTTCAGTCTAATTAATTACAGCAGAATTAAGTGCCATCTCTCACCATTCTTACAGGTTGAAAGTTAGAGGTGCCCAGTGTTAATGCCCTTCCACATAGATCCTCTATGCTAAAGAGATGGAGGAGACAATCTTCTTTGTAGATTGATTCACGCTGACTGTATAGGCTTCCATATGACTATACATGTCTGGGGGTTATACTGGAGACAGTGCAAAATGAGAGATGCATCATCTGTCACTCTCTTTCTCCTCAGGCAAAAAGGTCTCTCTCCCGGGCAGCTCTATTAGACAGGAGTTTGGCAGCACTGAGATGGTGAGATGGCACAGCTGCGAGCCACAGCGCAGCCACTGAGAGGTCCCTGCCCCCAGAAATTCCCCCAAGATCTTTACAAATGTCTCACTTCCTTGCATTCCTCATTCCCAAAAGTTCACTTGGGGACAGATGGAAAAAGAATGGAGGAAAATAATTTTTCTTCCATTAGGTGGACTCTCCCTGTCCCTCGTTAATTTTCTGTTAACAATTATCTCTTTCCAAGTTTAGCTCCCAGTTATTTTAAGAAAATAATACCAAACAGTACTACAAAAAGGACAAAGGGAGGTCCTCCAGCTTGACTCTTCTGATGGTGTTTTCTGAAGAATTATGACTGACTTTGCATCTTTCATAAGCCAAATGACTTTTAATGCACTAACCTCCAGGACACATTTATTTGTTAGGATTCTGTGAGCAGCAGTGTTATATGGAGGTTGTGCTATCCTGTATTTTGCTAGATGGCATTGTGATGGCAAGCTTAACAATCAGGTGCCTAGAGCCTGTTTTTCTGTTCTCCTTTCCATTATAATCACAATAAATACATTAATAGACATTAGAAACATTTTTCATCTTCCACTGTTATGCAGTGTCCTAGCGAGGCACAGTGCTTTAGTGAGGAGAAGCTAGGTAGGTGGAAATGGCTGGTGGAATTTAGGTCAGAGAAGTTAATTACCCTATCTGGAATTTGGCCGGAATACCAGGGTTAACACCTGTAATCTTATGAAAGCGGTGTGCTGTCTTTAAAAACCTCAGGTAGTCAGGACCTCTTTTCCACATTTCAGACAGCTGCTCTCAAATACCTTGCCCTTTGGTGGCATAGTAGGGTGTGGCTTGCTAGTGACTTACAGCGCCGACTTAAACATGGACCACCACCTTTGAGGTCTCAGCCCCAGTGCAACTGTAGTCTGATAGCGCACAGCATGAAGAGGTACACCTGTAACAGTTGGTTTACTCAGGGCAAGCTTTGGTGTAGTTGACAGAAAGCATTCAGAGACAGCTCATCTCTACATGGTGCAATTACAGTGGGGGTACGCATGCATTTTTCTAACCGAGTCCAACAATCAAAACATCAATACATTCTGTCCTCATTTCTGTGCTGAACGCAGAGCAGTTCCAGAACAAATACCTTATGTCTGGAAAGAATAAGAAAGTGAGCAAAGCACTTATAAATGTATAATGATGCTTTTTTTAAAAAAAAAAACCAAACCTAAGGTAAATTAAGTTGCATTCAAAAAGACTGACTGATTAACTACTGAAAAAGACAAAATTCCCACTGTGGCCACAACTGACATCTTGATTAGTGTCTCTTTTTCAAGGTTTTGAAAAGTGCCTTGGCAGGGTGTGGGGGAAGAAACATAAATTATTAAGGTGCCACCTACAGTTCTCATTAATTCCCAGTCAAAGACATGTCAAAACCTTTAAAAATACTGTATTTGCTCTCCTAAATGTAAAAAAACCCAAACCACTCCACAGGACTGTGCTGCTCTTAAGTCAAGGAAGTAATCACATATCCGTGTCTGGGTGGACAGAGGTACACGCTGCTTTCCAGAAAGAGGGCTGCTGCCACAGCCCAGCCTGACCTTCCTTACTTCACCTCTCCCAGGTCCACAGTGCTCTCTGAACCAGAGGTGACCTCACATGCCGGCCCTTTCCTCACTCACACATGCAGACCCGCTGTTCACAGCGTGCCCTCAACTCACCATGGAATTCATGGCAAAGTGATTGTGCTGCGTCTGTAGGTCAAGAGCATGTTGGTAGCTCACGCCAATCTCCGTGTGACTCTGCAGGAACAATTCTTTGTTGTGGCTGATCCAGTCAAACATCTAGAAGTATTCACACAGAACAGAGAATGGGAAAAAAAAAAGTGTTAGACAAGGATGAAAGAAAATAGTAGTCAGCGCAAAATATAAAAATCCACAGTTCTGAGACAGATGTATATGCAACACAGACAAAAAACCCCCTCATCTGTGTTTCTCATCAAAATAAGCTGTTGTCAAGCAATGGAAGCATTTAAGTTAGCACCATATTTCCTTATTAAGAGACTGATAGGTCAGGAAACATAATTCATAAACCATGTTCTTCAGTAAGCTGATCCCATAGTCTTTTTCTATAAGTAATGGGAATTTCATATATAAGGGACCTAAAATCAGGGATTGCTTCACTGATCGAAGATCTAGCAGTTCGTAAAGTATCCTTAACCCAGAAATGGACCAAAAATTCCATAAATATTATTGATGTGATTTTCTCACCCCTGCTTTCTTTTTCATCTATACAGAAAGTTTCCAAATGTTACATTCAAATAGCCAGTTGACTTCCTACACCTGTATTTCCTAGATCGCTCCAATTGCAAAGCCAGAACCCAGTCTATCTTCCATTTATTATTTTTGGGATGAAGAGAGAAAAAGAAAAAAAAAAAGTATTTTATTAGTATCTATAAAGAGTACACATTTCAACTTCTCCCACTACCAAATGTATTTCCAAGCAAAATGGATAGGTCAGTACTTCAGACACAGATAGAAATATATTGAATAAAGCTGATGAAAATCTTTCCTTATTTTGTAGCATGTTAATGTGACATTTCAATCTGCAGCACGTTCGTTCATTATAAGCTGTCACAAGTCAGCTAGGAGGTAGCGTGTTTATGTTTTGGCTTGTTCTGTGTCATGTTAGAGACTAAATGCATTCAAAGTGAGAACCTTTCATTCTTTACTCCTGTCTACAGTTCCACAGGCATTACAATCTCAGATTTCTTCTTTTCTGCAAACATTTTTGTTACAGAATCCCTTCAAACCAGGTTCCCTCCTCTCCATCCCCGCAAGCTGTGGAACTGTCCATTAATAAGGACTCTTTCATAATAAAAAAAAAAAAAATATAAATATCAACTTAGTAATTCATTATAAGGAAAGAAAAACTAATTATAGAGGCAGTGAAAGTCAGGACAATGCAGTCCTTGGTGTTAGAGAAAGTGTTTTAGGGTGAAAAGGCAAATGATGCGGCTTCTAAACAACCACCTTACAGTCAAAGGATCAGTCCAGATCTTTGTTATAATATTTACATGTCCTCCAGTCAAGAGCTGTTTTGTTCTTTAGCACTCAATAACAATTTTTGACCTGTGACAGCTGAAGAACTCTCAGAGCCCAGTGCTCAGGCATTGTATGTTGCTGTAGTTTCTCATGGTCACTTACCCATTCCCCGTAGGGACAGTGCTCCTAAGAGTAGAGAAAAGGCCCTGTATGGGTCACCTAAGTTTCCTGCAATAAGCTCAGCATTTCATGCTGAGCACTTGATTCAGCATGGCAGTGCACAGCTTATGCAGGGGATTTGCAGAAATAATATTGAATATCCCTTTCATCAAAAGGCAAATAAACACTGCAAATGCTCCAATGCCACCAGACATACTACACTGACCTGGTCCCAGAAATCTGTCACATATGCCTGACTTTTTAATCTTTAATTTATGAAAATACACTTGCAACTACAGAGTCTATATTAGCTTGTATTTTGTGTTGATGAATAGTCTTAAAGGCCAAATTTGGTTCAAGTTACAATGATGCAAGTCCAAAGTAGTATCATTGACATAGGTACTTTCTCATTTGTACCCATGGAGCTGATCAAAATCAAGCCTATCACCATTTTTTCAGAAAGTATAAAATAACAATATTTTTGCAAGGATGAGGTCAAGAGTTTCAAACACTACTACCAATTAAACAAAATGAAATAATCTACTGTAACCTGAAGAGACATCTAAATTTTTCTCATCAGATTCCTTTTTCTCACTTCATTAAGATTTAATAAGCAACGTTAGCACAAAATAATTTGCCACGCTTGTGGGCTTAAGGAAAAAAAAAAAGCCATAAATCCAACAAAGAAAGAAAAATTCCATAACAGCAAAGTTCATGTCCCAACAACAAGATTTTACATCTCTGCTGAGAAACCAACACAGATTTCTTGTAAGTATATATATGTTTGATGTGAACATGTTTTAATGTTTTAAACAATCTAAAGACACTCAAGGAGAAGAAAACTGGCAGCAATCCACTAAAAATAAACAGTAAATCTAATGTTTTATGCTCAGCAAAGCCGAATCAGGATCTTTTTAAGACAAGTAATTTAAACTAGTAATCTATTATTCCGTGCATAGAGAGCATTTCCTCATCTAATCTATACACATATTATTGGATGAGAATCTAGGCTAATTTAAACCATGCTTTTAATCTTTTTGTCTGGTTTTATCAACTGAAATACACAATAGCAGTTGAAAGGATGACCTTCAAGAATTTTGAGCAACACTGAGCAACAGACCTCAAGGATAAGATCTTTACCACCTTCCAAAATAGTATGGTTTTTAAACTTCTACTCATGGACAACAGCAGATTTAGGAAAGGACTCAATTTCAGTTTAGACTTTGAATCTTTCTTTTATACTCTTCACAAAAAATTACTTTGGTTTCAGCTGGCCTATGCCTGTAGCAAATTACTGCCCATCAATATTGTCTGGAGTCTCACCTTGACTCTCTCAAATCTCACTTGAAAGCCCAGAGAATGCAATGTCTTGAGTTTTGTGTGGTTTGGAGCAGGGAGAAAACAAAGCAAGACACCTAAGAATGAGTGCAGAGTAAAAAGATGCAGATTCAGTAGGGTCTAAAGCAGTGTTAATGATGCACTTTGCTCTGTAAAAACTTTAATCGGTCTTGAGTCTTAACGAATAATCAGCAGTATTTACAATCACTCGTGCTGTACCCAGCAACTGGGGCTTTGCAAGACTGCAGACGTGTCTACCTTATGCAATGCATTACTATATCCAAGATACCCAAACAAGTTCCAGATGAATTGGTACCTCTGCATGGCACAGTCCAGTGCTGTGTGGAAAGCTGGTAAAAGGCCTGGAGAAAAAGCCTTACGAGGAGCGGCTGAGGGAGCTGGGGTTGTTTAGTCTGGGGAAGAGGAGGCTGAGGGAAGACCTTACCGCTCTCTACAACTACCTGAAAGCAGGTTGTAGCGAGGCGGGGGTTGGTCTCTTCTCCCCGGTAACTAGCAATAGGACAAGAGGAAACGGTCTCAAGTTGCGCCAGGGGAGGTTCAGGCTGGACATTAGAAAGAACTTCTTCACTGTAAGAGTCATTAAGCATTGGAATGGGCTCCCCAGGGAGGCGGTGGAGTCACCATCCCTGGAGGTGTTCAAAAAACATTTAGATGTGGCGCTTCGAGACATGGTTTAGTGGGTTTAGCGGGCATGGTGGCATCGGGTATACGGTTGGACTTGATGATCTTTGAGGTCTCTTCCAACCATAATGATTCTACGATATACTAACTTAACCCTCAAAACAGCACAGCCCAGGCACAGTACTGCTTGGATTTGTCTACGTTGCTTTTGTTTCCAGGGCTGGTTCCTTCAGAGACTTCTCAAGCATCTCTGCTTAATGCTTACTTAACTGTAGGCATTTTCCCAAGTACCCAGAAGAGAGTATTGGGTTTTCTTTATTGCACAGGTCTGGCATCACGGAAAACTTTGTACTGTCACCCTCCTAATCAAGGACGCATGGAAATGGTAAGTATCACAGAGTCCCACAGACCATGAGATTTGCTTAGCAATCACGGGATTTAAATAAATAAATACATAAAAATGGGTTCTTACTTGCTTTCAAGATCTAATGGCTTGCGTTTTCAAACTTTTCTCTTGACCACAAAGACTAAAATGGACTTAAATAATTTTCTTGTAATAATATGACTGGAAGTTGAGGCTCTGAAAATACCAGATGTTGGGTGATGCGTGATGATGCTGTGAGAGTTTGCAGTGTGTGGCCAGGAGGTTTCAATATGAAAGTCTGTCAACATTGTCTGGCCTGGCCCATATTACTAGCAGTATTTCCTGAAAGCTTTCAAGTTAAACTTGTTTTCCACATGAGAAACACTGATGCTTCCTGTGTTCCTGAAATGAGCACGCTGCCTAGTTTGTTTAATTAAAGCACACCATTACAGATGAGAGCATGGCAGTGACCCAACAATTGCTGTTCTACTCTATCCTGCGAGGACCGCCCCAGATTCAAGGGGTTGACTCGAGCTCCTGCAAAAACATTCAACATCCTTTGATAAGTTAGTTTCCCTGTCAAAGGTATGAGTTTTTAATACCGTAAATAGCAGAGTCCGGAGAATTTGCCCTATGAGATCAGCTTAAACCAGATACAGTGTCTCAGCTAACTGAGATTTTCCATGTCATTATAACATTGCTATACAGCATTGTATCAATTGATCTCATCCTATTCATGAAAAAGACTGCCCTAATAAACCTAGCCTAGTGATTATCATAAAATTAATGGATCTTTAATTATTCCTTTGACTTACTTCTTAGTTGGAGTCGTGCTGACTGCCAGTGAGTTAATTCTTCTTTTAAATTTGTTAATCATTCCTGCAGTCATGAATTCACACTAAAGAGGATCACAGAATAACTAAGATTGGACATTATAACCTTTAAAACACATGAACCAATTGTCCTCAATGTCTCCCAGACTGGCACTTCTCCACATTGCTGTAGATAATCTGGAGACCAATTAAGTAGTTAAGTTTTCCAGTGATTGAGTAGCTGGCGGGAGGAGTTCGGCATACTTAAAACAGAAGATAAACTTGCGTGACTATTTCTTGTAGTCCCTGTTTCTAACAATACATAAAGGAAAGTTAATGCATATGCTGAAGAATGTCAAGTGCTACATTTAATTAAGAAAATTAGTCTCTTATGAGAGAGAGAAAAACTAAGAATGATCCAAAGGGTCTCCACCCAACACTTTGCTTAAGCATCTACCCTGTCATTAATGACCATACATGAGCCAGTAATTATTACACATGTCGTCTTAAAGCGGTTTCACTTCAGCGTTAGGGCATCAGATCATATGTCCAACATCAGTCATGCTGGCAACAATGAGTTCTTAACCTCATGTTTTGTCATCATAGTTGATGAGTTACTAGAAAATCCAGGTTAAGTGTTAGACCAAACAGCACGTCTCAAGCTGGTCATGAATAAGTCCTACACAGGGAGAATGTGACTCCATACTTTCTCTGGATTTGTAACATCTGGCAGGCTAGTGCGTACAGGGTGAGAACAGCTGTTTGAGAACAGAGAAGAAACACACACATATGGAACAGCATGTAGGCAGACTGTGTGCAGTCCAGCCCTACCTCAGATAAAATGAGATTCATAACATCATTTCAAACAATAACCTCTGCTCTCTGGCTTTTGTCAGAGCTTGCCGATGAGCATTAGCACTGGATTCTGAAACAGTGGTGCAGAGCACCACAGGATGATGTCCCCATCACATGGCTGGCAGCACACCCTATGCCAAGTGGTACTGATGGCAGCATTACAGCCTTCATGGTTTTGGCAGCCAGTGAACTGAATATATTTATTAATGAAATTGTTTATGCATGCTAAAAATAATAAATCTCAAATCTATCTAACACTATACCAAGGCTGGAATTAATTATGAACCTGCTTGTAGCAAATCATCTTCTCTGTAAGTTCTGAACCATAAATGTCAAACTCATATGGATAAGCAAGGGTAGAATGATAACCATTATAACCACACCGTCTTGAAGAACAATATAGATATACATATCAAGAAAATGGTCCCAAAGGGACATTCAGCTTAAGTCCAATTGCTGCTTTTGGCAGCCAATCACAGTATAAAATTTCCTTTCATAGAGGGATGAAGCTCCATCTGAAAACTAGTTAAGTGTCACAGCTCAGCTCCTTCTATGAGAAGCAGTTCCAGAAACTTTCTGGTCCTGTTACTGAACTCTTCATATACTCTCTGACCTAAATCAGACCCACAGCCAGTTTATACACATTTGCTTTCAGGTCAACACCGTCCTTCAAGTTAAAAAAGTTCTCCTCCAAGGTGTTTAACCTTTTCCAGTGTGGACAGGGAGGGTTCATTGTCCTGCTGTTTGTTTTACTACAGCCCAGCCCTTTATTTCTTCATAAGACACAGAGCCTCTCTCTGCACTTGTTCTAGTTCATGGTTATCTTTCTATCCAAACTAAGGTCCTAATAGGACTTTGTGGAATGTTGATGTTTTGCTGGAAATACTCCAGCTGACATAATCTTGGATCACCTGTGCAGTGCTTCTGGCATGAATTTTAGAAAAGAAGGTACAAAAATGGGAGAGCAACAGCTACTGAATAAGCATCGGTACCTTCTGCATTACCTCACTATCTTTCTCTTGGTAGCCTCCTGCATAAATATTGACAAAGACCAGTAGTGTTTACCGGATTTGCTCTGAAAAGCACAGCTCAGGTTATGTTCCAAATAAGAAGAGCGAGTTCAAGAGCACTTAGAAAAAATACGAAGCAAGGCTTTGTAATAAACTGCAGTCAGTCTCACATGTAACGCACCAGGCATAAACGTATTCTCCCACTATGCCTCGATATGCTGCCAACAAAGAGAAAAAAAAAATTTAATCTAAAAGAATGTCTTGCCTGTAGTTGAGTAGAGGGCAGATGACTAATTATATGCCAGACAAAATCCCTATTAGATCAGTGCTTTCTAATTTGTGGGCCCCATAAAATTTTTCAAGGCAAGCACTATAGCAAATTAAAGTCTACAGACAACAAATCTGTTTTATCAAATACCTTCATCAACTACTAAGGAACTTAATATCCATTATCCACGGGTTGGAAAACGCTGGACATAAGCATGCATTGTTTATTAAAGGGAGGTCCATATAAGAGTCCATGTGCATTTTGGATTATCAAGACTATCCAGCCAGTGTTAAATTTACTAACCTACAACAGAAAGTGGAAAGTTCCACTCTGAGGGCATCTACAGCTAAGCAAGTTCATTTTCATATGTTTCCACAATATAAACACAATAATAACATACGTAGACGAATAACTGCCAGAGTCCCTCTATTGAGGTTTACTAAGTTTCCAGCTACAAAGTCTATTCCTATCTCATTAAGTGAGTTCAAATATTCACAATTCAATTAAAGATAAATCAAGCCATATTCCTTACATCTCTTGCAATTGAATTTAGCCAATATTTGAAAAAAAAATAAATACTATGCAACAGATCTGTGGTACATACACAGTCTACGCTGATATGTGAGGGTCTGACCCTAGAAAGATTTGCATGCGAGCTACCTTTATAAAAGGCAATCAATCAAGAAAGTCCCCTAGTGCCTCCAGACAAGAATCATAACTGCAGTTTAATTGGAACCAGTCATATCTAGGTCACCTGTACATCTGGAAAGGGCCAACAGAAGTGCAACACCTCCACAAAGGAGGACATAAGAAGAGCCAACAGTCTAAAGAATCAGGACATTCACCTGGAATACAGAAAAATCCTTCCGCTCAAGGCTCTGAGCTGAATACAGCAGAACAGAGGGCTGATGCTGGCTCTCCAGGCTAGCTGCTCCCTAAAGGATGATGAGCCAGAAACAAAGACTCAGCAGGCAGGACAGGGCCCTCATTAGTCAGAGCCTGTCCCACAGCCCCTGAGGGCTGATAGCAATGATGTTTAATCAAGAGATCATCAGGCAACTTGTGGTGACAAGACAAGTCCAAGCTTAAGCTACAAAATCAATCAGCAGGTCAGAATCAGCTCCGGTGAGGCTAACCAGGCTCAGACACAGCTTCACCATCACAACACAGGTCCACAGGTACAAGGCAGGTCCCAGGTCATGCCACAAAATCAATTGATGGATCAGTGCCCAGCTGAGCAAGGCCCATGGCCAGGTGAGGCTGGAAGCTGTTATCCCACAGCTGAGCTGCAACAGGGCTCCTGGCCCATGGATGGGGTTGGAGAGGCCCCAGGTGACGCTGGTCAGGGCCACGAACACCAATCGGTGCCCACAGGGCCCTGACACTGGGTTGGTTACACAAAGGGTCACTACGAAAATGGCTGTTCTCAGACAGGAGCATACTGGCCCCAGAGTAAATTTTGGACTTAAAAGAAAACTTTGGTAGCACATTTCATTTTTTTTTTCATGAATCAACAAATTTGATGAAAACTGCTTCAACAGAAAAAAATCCCAATCTGCTGTAATTCCTATCACTGCTTTATAAATACAGCCTTAATTAAATCAAAGTACTTGTAGGTTTAAAATAGAACTCAGTGTACATCCAAGTGCTTTGCTAAGCCAGGGACTAAATACAAAGTTGTGTTTGGTTTTGTGTTTGTCTCTTGTTTACAGATGGTGACGGACAAGCCAATACTTCTGCCAGATCTTTCCCTTTCACACGTGTTCGGCGCGATCCACAGCCAGGGTAAATTGGTGTCCTTCCAATGAGGCCAATTTACACCAGCTGAGGATTCAGACCCACAGCTGTATTTGTGTAACCTCAATGCTGCATGAACACAGTTTTTCCATTATAAATATCTGTGTATATGATTCATAGAGTACAGTAAGTTTAAGCTAAAGCACGTTAAATTATTCCAGACAATGGGCCCAACTGTCAACCCACTAGAAAATTAGCTAGATGTGTGACATGACAAATAGCTTTGTATTAATATCAGAGTACCGTTTGCAACGTACTCACGCTGAATGTTCCTACTAAATGCCAGAGTAAGAGATTCGTGTTTTTTTTCCTGACAGATATCAAGCCACAGCCATGCACAAAGGCATGTGATTGCTATAATGCTGAATAGAGAAGCAATAATTTTATTGTTGAAGGTGGGAGAAAATTACTGATACTGAACACATAAATATGAGTAATGATATCTGGGCGTATTTTATGCATCTGCGTTGTTTGCTTGCTTTTTGAAATATTGTACCTTTCCACTACACTTAGTGACATCAAATCTGGAAAGGATTTTCTGTTCCTTAATATGGAAATGGCTTTTCCTGGGTACAGACCATCTACAGAGAGCTGCTTGCTGTCTAAGTGCAAATTAATTAATTGGCTGGAGAGGAAATGTAATAGTAAAAGAGATAAATAGACAACAACCTCGTGAACAGAAAAAACAGCGTAAATTATGAAAAGATCAGAGTGGGACCCCAGATGAGGGATCTTCCTCTCAGTCTTCAGAATCTGTGAGATACAATTTCTTTCAGTTGAAAATGCTGTGCGAGTTTGGTGACCTTATTATAGACCCTGGTTCTATTGCTGGCTTAATGTGTGACATTGCTGTGACTCCAAATAGCTGCTGTTAAAAACGAAACAGCCTGACAGATGTTTACTGCTTTGTATCAGAAATGTGGTGTTTCCCCAACCAAAATCACCCGTGTCTGAGGCCCAGAGATACAGCTGTGGTGTAACCATAGGTTGAAATTCCTGCCACGTGATGCTTTGGGGCTAGAGCTGGGATCTTTGCACAGATGAAAAGCTGAGGATGGAGGATGTCAGCTTTATGCTGGATTTTGGGGTGTCCAGCACTCCCTGCCTCTGTGCCCTAGCTATTTCCCCATCCCAAGAATCAATCAGTTCAATGTTTTCCCTTGACGCTGGCAAACCTGGCAAGCCGGGAGGGCAGACAGTGTCCTCGCCTGGGGACACACGCTCCACAGGTGGCACCGGGCCTCGCTGCCCCCTCGGCAGTGCCCCTGTTTCTCACAGGGCTGCCTTAAGGCCTATCTCAGTGAACAGACTTGTTGGTGAAAACCTTAAAATCCAACTCACCCCTCACAGTCATTTCCAGTTCCCCAGAGCTGACAGGATTGTAAAAGCTAATTTGGCTGGGTGTAAGGGTGACTGCGCATTCCCCTGTGCAACGGGCATGAGTGACAGGCTGCACAGCAGGTCAGCCTGTCAGGAGGCGATGAGCCGCCCGGAGCCGGTCCCAGCCGGTTCCTGCCAGCTCTGGCACTGAGGGAACTCACCCCTCACAGTCATTTCCAGTTCCCCAGAGCTGACAGGATTGTAAAAGCTAATTTGGCTGGGTGTAAGGGTGACTGCGCATTCCCCTGTGCAACGGGCATGAGTGACAGGCTGCACAGCAGGTCAGCCTGTCAGGAGGCGATGAGCCGCCCGGAGCCGGTCCCAGCCGGTTCCTGCCAGCTCTGGCACTGAGGGGGGGCCCAGAGGAGAAAAAAATTGCGCCAAAACATCTGTCAGCCAGAGAAGCACCTGGATACAAGGTGTTAGG
>NW_009624503.1:34770-52119 GCF_000690535.1 Cariama cristata | reverse complement strand
TGTGGGGCCCTCCATGGCAAAGGGGGCAGAGACACCCCCGAGGGATGGCAAGTGGCCCATGCTGGGGCACGGACACTAAGGAACAGCAGCACAAAAATTTTAAGAATCAGAGAATAGCTGTAACAGCACCAGAAAGAAACTCATGCAAATATTATCCCCGACATCCCCCACTGCCTGTCACCCTCCCAGAAGAACTTTGATGGACTGGGTATAAACCACAGCCAAAATCAAGGAAATTGAGTCTGAAGAATAATAGGTGTTTATGGGAGTACGTCCTACTTTTTCCTCTCAACACCCAAATCAAGATCAGAAGTTTGTGTTGATTAACAATAAAATGAGCAAAATTCCACAACTCAAGACCGTTTTGCTTGCGACACCTTGTCAGCACCTGTGTAGGATGTCAGGCATCCAGGATTTCGATGCCAAATAATATGGAGAGGCCTTGCAATAGGCAATAGAAGGTTCAAGAAAACATTTCTGAATTAGTTTTCATAACGGGTATGATAGGTAAGAAGAAAAGCCACAGTGATCTGCTTCAAAATGACACTGATACTCCTGGAAACAATCCACAGATCATGCTCCTGGTTTCGCCTCTTAAACCATCACCAGTTCCTGAGGAGGCAACCTCTCAACTGCACACTCATCACTATGGGTTCCCTATAAATAGGTATGAAGGCTAATTTAAGATATACTTTTAAGACCCCAAGCTCTGCCAAGTATGGGCCATTTAAAATGTTTCAGTCAGGCCTGGAAGACATCCATTTAGGAATAATCACATAGCTACATCTGAAAGATGCTGCACAGTAAGTCTGTTGACCTCATGCAGAGTTTAATTACACCTAACCTTCCTGAGGATCAAAGCAATATATAAAAAGCAGCTTTCTTCTCTTTTTCTATATATGCGGGCCTCTATCTTCTCTTTTTCTAGATATGCGGGCTTCATTGCCCTTTAGAGCATTTGGGTCTTCTTGTCTTCATTAGTTAAAGCAGAACTTCGTGGTTGCAATATGCTATATTCACCCTTAAACATGAGTTTTAAGTCTGTATTCAGATGCCAAAACACTTCCTCTTGCCATATTGATCAGGGGAGCATTCCTGTGCCTCCCAGTGGTGCCAAGTTGGAGAAGCTGAAACAGCCTCGAAATGCTCCCTATCAAAATTGGCAAGCAAAATAAAGAGGAAATTTGTGCAAATGCAAAAATATTCCATCAGAACATACTGCCTTCAATTATTTTTGGACCCATTCTAATGTTCATGGAGGAAGCAAGAGGAATAGTAACTGCGTATCCAGTGTCGGCAGCAGGAAACTACAAATAGCACAGCACACCATGTTCCAGTTTCAGCAGCAGCAGGCTTCAGAGCCATTTCCTTACAGTCAGGAGAGGACAGACTGCGAGGCGACTGCTGCCAGAGTCTGGAAACATAAAGCAGGAACTACGCCATCACTCGGTTAACGTTCTGCCCTCTTGCACTGAAAGGTCACAAGTGTGTCGGATGATCTGGTGCAAATCGGATAGAAAGCGGCCCCAGACTGCTGTAACTACGCTATAGGGGTACACTTAGCATGAAGGAAATGCGCAAGTCTTCCTCATCCCTAGCTGTAGCAGTGGAGCGAGACATTGTTATTGTTTTTACATTCCCATCAAAAAGACCAGGTTCAATTCCAAGTGCTGTGGAGGCAACATACTTAGCTGCCTGCAAAAAAAGAAGCAGACTTGGCAGCACAGCGCAGAATGAATTGATGAAGAAGGATGGAAAGCACCAAGATATCTCTTTTACACATCAGATCAGGACTCCCACTGCAGGACAGGCTTCCTGTGTGACAGGAGGCAGTTAACCCCTGTGGTTTGTAATTCCAATTGTTAGCTTTGAACTTTGCATCCTTTGTGCTTTCCTTTTGCTGCTCCAAAGCCAATCCAGCTCAACAGCAATCAGTCTCTGGCAGATGATTGCCCTTCGTGATGGACAGCTGTCCACATCTGAAAAATCAGCATCACAAATGTCTTCAGAAGATTCTTACGTGCTTTGCCTGTGGAGTCTGAACTCAGGTCATGGAAGTGTTACAGGAGGAAGTTTTTACACGCAGAGCTGTCAAACCAGCAACAGACTTGTGGCAGCAGAAACAAAAATGTTAATTGTAAGCTCCAAAAGGAGTCTTGCCCCCTCCTCCACAGGGAAAGAAATGATGGCTACAACAAGGGTAGGTGACATTCACCACTAGAATAACATCCACCAGGAAGAGGATTTCTGATACATATTTATCCAGTTCCCTGTACAGCTCTGCTCAGCAGGCAAGGCAATCCCACACTTCCTCAAACCAGATGGCAAAACTGGGTTTGTAGCTGCTTTCAGTTGTAGGAGCAGCACAAAGCAGTTGGTGCGTACTTGTGAATTTGTCCTGTTGTTACTAGATTTGTCCCCAAGCTTTCTACTGGTGGATGGAAAGGCAGAAAAACAAATGTTCACAATGGTACTGGTATATAGAGGAAGACCTCCCGTGGCCTTCACTGATAAATAAAGAAAGTAGCAGGATACAAGCTTGACGCTGTGAAAAAGCTGCAAGCTCCTTTGGAACATCACTAATAATGAAGACATTTTGATTTTACAATCTAATTAGCAGAAATGAGCTCTGTTGGTGCTTTGAGGGAAGTTAAAAACTTCTATAATGATCTCCTGGTCTTGCAAAAATCTGTTCTTTCCTACAGATACCAAGAACAGGATCTTATTCAGTGTGACCAGCAGTGGTCAAAGTAATGAACGGTTCCCACAGAGCCCCCTGTGATTATTTCCTGCTCCGGCAACTCTTCACTTTAGATTGGGAGCAACAAATTGTGGATGGCATTAGCAGCCTGTCAGAAGCCTACTTCATACTAAACAGAGCAGATGTCAGGTAGCTGCGTCTTTAATTCGCAGCTATAGCCTGCAAAGACTGAAAGTCCCAGCATGCAGGTTCCTGAACCGAGATAGAGGCTATGCAGGATTCATCTTCCTGTTAAAGATGAAGGTTTTTGCAAGTAGTTTATCCTTATAGATGCTGAAGAGGATTTACCCCACAGTTCCCCAATAATTCTTTCATGTGCATGACTAGGTGAGGGGGATTACAGATTTGACACAGTTTAGCTGCCATTCTCAGAGCCTTCCAAAGTGGAAGGTGCAGATCCCACTCAGAAATCTCTTTAGCATATGACATCTGTGCTCACAGCATCACAAGCAACTGTCAACACACACTCTTAATTTGGGGAATCCATGAGCCTAAGCCCTGTTTTGCTACCACTGAGCTTCAGAAAAAGAATCAGTAAAGATGCATTCAGAACATCATACTATTTATTCAGCTGCATCAGAACACCTCACAGTGCCTTATCCATGACAGAGAGCACTGATGTTCTTCAAGACAAAGCAGGAGCAGTACTCAGTAGCAAGAGTTCAATTATTTCAAAAGGCAAAAAAAAAAAGAAACATGACAGAGAACACATTTGAATAAACAATGAAAATTAATGAAAAAATGCTGTTACAATAGTTATTGCTACATTCTTTCAATTCTCACCTGTTTTATTAGAGCCTCTTTTGTTCTAAGATATGTGAAGAAATCACATAAAAGTGATTAGAGCTGGCATAGGTTCATTTGGGGAAATACACAGATTTTTAAGAATGGATATACAGTTTCTCCCTTTGATGTGAATTTCCTGTGTTGATCTTTTGTCCTTGATTGATGCTATTAGAAAGGTCTTACACAAAACATCTTAAGTGAAGCAGAATATTCCCAGTACTATACTAAAGCAACTCAAGTCATGTGTGGATACATATAGGAATGTTTCCATACCCTTACATCTCCAAGGCCATTTTTCAACTGCTAATCTGCATTTCTTTGCTGGAAACAGCCATTATCCCAGCCAGATTCAGTACCTTACTGTGCTAGGTGCCATACAAACTTGCACTTAACTATTGTTTATGCACCTAGCTCAGTCCCAATTTAAGCCTCCTCTCCATATCATATATATAATTATCTTTCTGACATTTTAAGATCTGATATTGTAAGATGGTGCTTGGCAATTCAACAATTTGGGGACCTATCTGCACCCATTTTCTGTTCTGCCTGGTATGAGAAATTCTGTGTCAGAGCAAACACTTCAGGTTGAACATGGGGCTTGTCCTCTCTGTTGTTTTAGTTTCAGAGTGGGCTTAAGTACAAAGGATGGCATGAGATGATGGTCTTCTATTCCTGTGGCAGCTTATTTATACTGATAGCTGACTCTCCTTCCCAGCACTGGCTTCCCAGGTCTGATTTTATTAATGGGGAAGAACAGTCGTCTAGTGAGAACCTCTATATTAAAAAAGGCACCATATGCTAAGGGAAACTTCAGATTATACAAGCAAGCATTTTTCACTGGCAGTATGGGAAAGTAGATGCCAGATATGGAAACAAGATTTCAGGAGAGAACAGACACTATGTGCTCTGTGCAAGAGTCCATATGCATGAGAAAAGACGGAGAAAAAGATGCTAAAGCAACTTAAAATACGTTGACTAAATGTTGCTCTTGAGCAATGTCTATTCCAGATCCGTAAGTGCAGAGATCTGTGTATTTCTTCTATAGCTGAAAAATAAGAACCAATTGTGTCAGGAACATTTTCAAAGCTTGTTTTTCTTATATTAGGACTATTGCAAGCTGTTGTAAATCAGGCTGCCCATAATGTTGCAAATGTGTATGAACATAACTGGAATACTGTGGTGGGACACCAGCACAGACAGCTGGAAAAAAGGTCCTGTTTCTGTAAGCAGGTGGCAAAGCTGCAAACCCTTCCATCAGTAAGGCTGGAGCCACAGACAGAAGGTAGAGATGGTGGCTACACAGCTCCTGGATGTAGGGCTCCAACAGCATGGGCTCACTGAATACCTGTCAGTGGGAGCTCTTACAGAGACTGTGAGTCTTTCACTCATTTCAATAGAAGCTGAGACTCCCTTTGCTTTACAGGACCAGGCCTCTGCCTTTTTAGCAGACAACTCAGGGAGACCTCAAGCACCAAAATGCAATCAGGTCAGGGGATGCAGCTAAAACTAGCCTGAAACTGAGTTGTTTCACCCAATGAAGAGAGAAGCTGCTTTGGGCTGAGAGGGGTAGGTACCAACAACAAATTACGCCCTTGGGATCCCTGACAAGTCTTTTTCTGGGTCTATGGGTAAGGGAGTTCACTTTTGCTTAGCAGTAAATTCTTCGTCACTCTTCTTATAAAGCTCTCTGCAAACACATGCGTGTTCACAAACACAGACCCCAGTTCAGTGCCTTTCCCAGTCAGTACCTGTACCTCAAGGCCTCTGTCCTTTGTCTGCACAGACATTTGGCATGGGCTAAGAATGAAAGTAACATGCTTAAATGAGCTTCACTTAGACCCTCAGTCAAATGTCTCTGCAGAAGACATTAAGCTTATTGACTCCTTTTATTGTGGAAGTCTTATGGAGCTTACCTCAGGTCTAACAACATCCCCTGTGTTCAAAATCTCCAGGAAAGCTCCTTACTGTGATGCTTACTTACTGTGCTGTTGTGATATCCACGGTGTAAGTACTTAGATGGAAAATCCAGGGCATGCTGAGTTCTGTACACCGATGCAGTGTTCATGTAACTTAAATGAAATCTAATTCCTATGCAAAAATCCATGTCTAATCCATGCTTATTATCCCTGTACGATTACTACTGCTAACTGTTAAATACCATTCATTCAGTAACAAATCCTTTCGCAGTGAAACAGCACAGGGGGCATATATACTTCTCCTTGGTGCAAGATGCTAAGGATATGCTCTCATTATTAATCCTGATTCTGGTTCTTTCCCCTCTTAATATGCTTCCTGCCTCCTCCCCAGTCCTAATTAACCACACACCCCTCGAACTCATTCGCTTTGTATTCATTTCACATGTGATAGCTCATTCCATCAGCTTCTCAGTACTTTCCTCATTGGCTTCCCAGCCTCATTCCCCAGGACACATCCCCCTTACAGTAATTTCTGAGCCAACCACATGAAATCTTGGAGGCAATTGTATATATGGCACGTAGAATAGATCAAAGAAAGTGAGCGCTTCCAACAGTGAAATAAGAGAGGAGAAATGGTCCTTCACTAAGTGGATTTTATCTCAGTCAGAGGAGTCTGTCCTAGGTGCTATGCCTTTTGGCATTACACAAATCCTTAAGGGTTAATATGACATGCTGTAAATGGGAAAACTCTATCATCTGCTTATGTATCACTTCCATGGTCTTTCGACACTGCTAGAAGAAGAAAATGTAGAGGTGATGGGAAATGAAATAGGAAGTGAAGATGTTGCTGATCTTTGTAATCTTTCTTATGCTGCTTTTACAGAAAGTCATCTAAGGCCCATTTCTAGGAAATGCTTCCCCACACAGCATCACTTGACTAAAGGAGCAGCTACGATTGCTCTACTTAATGGACTGTAATAAAATAAACTGCCTCCTATTAGCAAGAAGGATCATATAATCAGATTTGTAATGCATTTCATTACAGAACATACAGCATCAGAATTTTTAAGTGCAGTGTAAGAGGAAGTAATGTACGAAATGGTTAAAGTGGGTATCTATCATACAATCACAAATACACTGATAGTTTCCCTTCTCTCAAACATCGAGATACCAACATTTCTTTCTTAATTTTTTATTGAATATTTTATCAATATTTTATATGAATTTTTAAAAATTCATATTTTCCCCCTAAACCACAGCATAAATTTCCACATTTTGCATTCTATTATTCCATCAAACTCATCCTGCCTCTTTTAGACAAAGAGTAGCTTGCAGAGTGTTCCTTCCTTCTGAGGAACATGAACCTTTGGCAGGTGTAATACTCCAATAATAGCGTACGCATGGTTCAAATACTCAGATTATATACTACTTGGATAATCGTCTCTCCCACTGACTTTGCTGTGGAGCTAAAGCTTCTCTGTATTTTTCTAGACTAACTCTGTACGGTGTTAAGTTAGATTCTAAACCAGGAACTCCTAAATTTCATCTGGCACTCTGGAATAAGCGTTAATGGGCATATTGTCCTTCTGCTGAAAATCAACAGGGGTCTTCCCAATACTTTCATTAGGAATGGGAATAGGACAGTGGTCTAGTACAGCTGGTGTAGCTGTGATTTTCCTCCTTCAGAAACCAAATGCCCCATTATTTATTTCACTAAACGGGGGCTGAGTTTAATAGCACCTATACAGTAGAATAACACATCAGTTCCCTTATTTAAGGAGACCAGACCGAGAAAGAGGCCTGAAGCAGCACTGTGTGTGAGAAGGGAGGGATGCGGTGTGTGCTCCTCGGTGCCACGGTCTCACTGCCCACACCTGTACAGGGAGTGGGATGCATGAGAATTGCTGCAACTGTTATTCCACCCTATTCCCCCTCAACCATTTTGCTTACCCTGCCCGCTCTCCAAACTTGTTTTCTATTGTATGAACTTCGCATTGTTATCACATCCCGGTCACTCTTGCACTCACTGAAATCTTTCTGTCATTCCAGGCTGGTCACATCACCTGGGAAATGGGAGCAACAGCTGCAGTGGGATAGGGGCTGCAGGCTGTGCCCTCCGCTCCCTCTCGCTGCAGCCACCCGCAGAGCAGCAGTACCACGGCAGCCCCCAGCAGCCGGCACAGCTTCCCAGAGCCTGCTCCACAGGGAAAATCACAGGCAGAGTTGTGTTTTTCCAAGGGAAGCTTTAGTATGGATGAGGCAGATGGTTTTTGACTGCAAGCCCGCTACTTCACTGCTCCTTGAAGACTAGATGTGGCCTGTGGTCTGCCACCAGACTTTCTACAAAGCTGGCCCTATCCAAATAAAATGTTTTCCCCACCACAAACTTCCAGTGAAATTCACTTGTGGCATTTTCTAACTACCATTGCCATCTTTTGGAGTTTGCTTTTGCGTAGTGGACTCTGCAGAAGGTCAGGAAGGAGAAGGGGAGGTGAGGACAGAGAGAACATGCAGTCTCCTCGGCCTCCTGTTAGAGGCTAACCCCGATGATACTACAGCAGCCTGCTCTTTCTTTGCTCTGGTGCTGCAAGTTTACAGTAGAGATCCTTGGTTCAGTCAAGCTGATGACTATATTGTTTATACTTGATGTGGACAATGCTGATTACATCATGATAGCTGTTTTTCATTCACATTCATGCTGGGGTAGTAAAATTGATATGGAATCAACCCAGAACGATGGGGAAATTCCTACAAAAGTCAGGTTGGGTGCCAGTTACAAATTATTTCCAGAAGAGCTGGAAAGTGCAGAATGTAAGGGTAATTTTTTTGTCTTTTTTCGGTATTTATTCAAGTGCAAAACATGTGGATGCTTGCCTGAATTCTTCTCCCCGTCCACATTTCAACCAACCAATTAACATTTCTCAGATAGTTCTAATAGTTGGATCTATGCTGATTGTGGGTTTTTTGTTTTAAACAATACTCAATTTAGACTGGACTACATTTTTTCATGTTACTGATGGCTAAAATTATTTTCCCTGTTACCCAGTAAAAACACAGTGAAGCCTCAGTTCTAGTTTCAAAATTATATGTAGATACATAGGTATGTATTGGTGAGGAATAAATTTGCTGAACAGCGAGGGTCAGGGCTAAAGCAGCGGCTGAAATGTGTTATTTATCAGCAGATCATTACAGCCAGCACCGCACAGCATGTGAACTTCCTCACGCTGCTCTGCCAAAGCTCCCCACATGGCTGACCTGCCTGCTGACTTGAGCTTCAAGGAGCTTCCAGTCTCCAGCTGGGGATTCAATCTCACTGCACTGTTTGTGCCTATGTGATAGCCCAACTTTTCCTCTCCCTCAGCCCCGGCACAGGCAGATAAAACCCTAAAGGCCTGATGTGGAGACAAAGTTTCTCCACAGACAGCTCTGCTCTCTCCCATTGATTTGAGTGGGAGAAGCCCGGGGTGTGACTGCCACCCCCTCCTTTTTATTTTGCCAATAATATGAATTGCTCAGCACATAGCTATACAGACCTTCTGTAATTTGAATTGTTTGTGTGTCCAGGCAGTGACTGTCATTTAGAAATGTTCCAATAGAGGGGATCTATAGGAGGGAAAAAAGTGAATTTATTTGCTTTGAACATCTGGGCTCTTTTAATACCAAGGAGTTAAAAAATTAACCTACCTTAAAATACTGTATTTTTTTCCTTCTTGTGTCTCCTTTTTTGTCCTATCCTATCCTATCTTTAAGAACTTTTCAGGCAATGAGGGCACGTGAAATTTTTAAAATCAGAGGTGTCCAGAAAAAGGAAAGTCCTTGTCCATTTTCTCCTTATTAGAACAAGTTTCCTAAAATATCACCCAATGAGTATACAGACATATTTTAAAAGGCCCTAAAACCTTATTTATATTCAGGAATTTATGTTGGAGTTTGAGCTGTCACAGGGTATTAGAGTTGTCATTTGATTAGCGGTAAATGACATATCCAGGTTATATGGAAAGAGCTGTGCCTCTCCCCAGGAGATGAAGACTATCCTGGCTCTGCTACCATACCTAATTGTAGAGGGTAGAGTGCAACTGAGCAAATGGAGGTACCGGGAAGCTTTAAAATTCAATATACAGACACATTGTAGTGGCTATTTATACAGTGGAGCCAGTGCTTAGACTGGATTTAGCTCTGAACATTTTGTGAGACAAGTACTTCCCAGTCTGAGATGGTCAGACTACTTCAAAGAGATCTGCAAAAGGCAGCTAAGGAGAATAAGCACATCAATATTGTACATCAGTCTACATGTGCGAAATGTGAAGTAAAAGGGTCTGCAACCTTCCCTGGAAGAATTTTAGGGGCTCGCAAACTGAAAAGATTAAAAACACTGATTTGAGAGTATAAAAAAACAAAGTATTTTCTATTCTTTGGGAAAATGTAGTAGACAAGGAAAGGCAAGCAGAGCTACTCAGAGAAGCCAAAGCAAGACTGTGTGTTTAGTTAATGTGAGGCAGATGAACAAGAGATATTGAGAAGATCAAAATGCCAGTTTTGTCAATCACGAACTGCTCAAGACAGCCAGTGTTGAAAAGGCAGGAGTCATGTCCTCACTGCTTCTTCCTTCACCTCAGAAGTTTCATTTATCTGCTGACTTGCCTAAACGTTACACTTAACAACCTCAGAATAACACATGCAAAGAACCTAGCAGTCACAATGCTCAGGCTTGTATCACACCATCCTTTTATGTCTGTTCAGGAGATAGAAAGGAAAAATATATTGGAGACTTCCTTCAACACCACAGAATGGTGCTTGGCAAGAAGAACTTCTCAGACACTCACTTGATCTGAGAGCTTTTCAGGTATTAACATTAAAAATAAAAATAATTTACTAAATGATAATAACTTGCTAATAATATTAGCAAATAATAATAATAAATAAAAATAAAAATTTATGTTAGTAAGCAGTGGTCATCTGAACAATCCCAAAGAAACTGAAAATCCAAATTGAAGCACTGACTGAAATACAGCCACCACCGGGAAGGACAGCTGTGAGTGATCTCTTTATAGCATGTGACACACAAGCAAAAGGGAGAAGAGGAAGAAATTGTAGCATTTGGAAGAAAAACTCTGCTCTTATGCATTCTTGAGTGATGCTGCAGTGACTCTCATTTTAGAGGGACTCATCTGAATTCAAGGTTTTCCCAACAGGAGGATTGATTATACAATGATGGAGTCTTTTCAGTCCTAGCATCCCTTAGAGATGTTTAGTACATACATTGAAAACCAATGTCTTGTGGCTTGGTCTGCACTACTGAAGATTATATTTGTTTCAGCAATGTGCTTCTCCCTGATGTTTTAAAAATAATATTAATTTGCAGCTGATTAAAAAAAAAAATCTTCATTGAGATCTCCCTGCAGATCAGGTCTGCGTTTCTTTTGCTGTTCCTCCAAGGTCCGGGCAGAGACATTAGTGAAACAACTGGATCATACATTAAAAGTGAAGAAGATTCAGAGACTGGTGCTTTTGATGGATATACAGACTAGATAAACACAAGTCCGACAGCTCAGTACCTTCCACTGAGAATACTCGACTTCTGTGGCCTAGAATTTTAAATGCGCAGCAAAGACAGCTCATGAAACCACCTAACAAGATGTCAAGCACTTCTCCATTAAGAAAGCAAGACTGCCAAGACTCTGGCACAACACAGTTTTCTAAAATAAATTCACCAAATCAGTACCTGCATATGCTTCCAGAGGGAAATGTCAGATGAATGTCAGAAGTAGTAAGAAGCCTGCTTTATTGTGTATTAGTGAAATTTGTAGGTGGTGGTGTGTATGAGACCTGGTTCGGGAACTCTGGTTGTTTTTTAGCCAGTCTTTTCAACAAACATGACAAGCTGCTGTGCTTTGCTTGCAGGGGACTTCCCTATCTACTACAGGGTTCTGAATGAGTATCTTCTGAAGAGGCAGGGAATGGGCATGTAACTCCACAGCAGTACTGCACAGCTTCCTAAAGCTGTATTACTTACCTGTGGTTCTGCTGCTCTAAATACTTTTGTACACTGTGTTTCATTTTGAGACACACTATGTGCTTTTCAGGCTGATACACTACATTACAAATGTCTAAGAAATATGAAGTTGCAGTGCAATCTCTATGGAATAATTTAATGTTAAATATTTCTCAAATAAGGTCTTTTGCTGGTGAACAGGAATCTTGGCCACTGACTCAGTGTCAGGTATGAATTCAAATGCCATCCTTATGTGCTTTTTAATGCAAAACAGCCACGCTGAATTTTGCATGCTGCTGTCATTTCAGAATACTTTCTCTTGGTCTGTTTATATGTTTAACCTAAACACAGTCTCAGATCTCATGCTGTGGGAACTAAGTGGCCATGTCCTTGGTACAAAGCCATTACTAAAGATTTTACCAGTTGCAAATCCTCTTGCGATTTCCTAGGAAAGGGAAACTGAAAATGTTGTTTGAGATAACAATTAGGAGGATTTAAACTACAAATTTCCCGTAGACTCACAAGAAGTGGAAACAATAATCATAGAGAATGAAATCCTAAAATAATTTTTCTTTAGGTGCTGTGACATGTAGAGAAATATATTCATAAGCTTAGTAAAAGAAACTTGAAAAAAAAAGCCTGATTCTCATGCTAATGTCTACCAAATGTACCCATTGTGACACAAAAAAGCAGATTAACTTTCACCAAAAGTGACACAGACAAGTTATTCTTGGATATCATTATGCCTGCCACATCCAACAATTAGTTCAGTGAATTTGGTTTATGAGTTGCATACAACATGAGATTTACACCTGTGATGAATACCTCATGTTGCTAATTACAGAAAGAGTGGTCACAGTGTCCCTGCGATAAAGTCTTGCTGAAAGTATGAAAGGAACAGATTATTCCCTACCTTCTCAGCATCTTGCTCAAAAAGCCGGAGTTGAAAGCACTGGTCCAGTTTCAACTTGCGGACATGCCACATCTGATGCAAGTGTTGCCGGGTAGAATGCAGCTTGTCTAAAAGGCTGGTGATCTTTGGCACAAGACTTTGAAAATCTGCACTTCCAGGAATGCAGTTCCTACCAGAAAAGCCATCACTGCATCTTATGCATTGTAATAACCTCTGACCCTCACGATCCAGTTCTTCCACAGGAGCCTTAATCACTTTTTTCTTAAGCTGCGTGTGCTCATCAATCAACCTTCTTGAGCCCTCAACATCAACTGGAAACTCCTTCCTAGCCAACATTTCCTGGAGATCCTCCAGCCTTGATAATAAATGGATGGCACTGTTGAAAAACTCTTCCAAGGAGACGCGCAACTCTATCCATTCATCGTGGTTGTAATCCAAGGATCCTTCAAACTCATCCGTCAGCTGAGAAGGATCTACGAGCTTTGCCAGGCCTTCAACAGATACCATACTTGTCTAAGGAAGGGAAAATGACAGCATTTGAATCAGTGACTGTCTAATTAGAATCATAGAATCATAGCATCATTATGGTTGGAAGACACCTCAAAGATCAAGTCCAATCGTATGTCCACTGCCATCATGTCAGCTAAACCCACTAAACCATGTCTTGAGAAATAACAGTGTAATCCATAAACAGCATGAAGGGATTATTTTCCTCATCAATACATAATTGAAGGAATACTGTAAAAGATGCTGAGGGCTATGTTTGATGAGTTAATTGGATTGAAAACTTTTGTATCAACGGTACTGATTTATTTATTTATTAAAAGACATGATATTTACTGGAATAATGTCTATCTTTTTCAGCTGGCCTGACTATCAAAAACATATAATGAGAATGCTTCTGCTTTAACACAATTGGACACTGAAGATTTCTTATTGCAGCTCTTGGATATCTGGACATGGTTGTTCACTAAACAGGTATACGATATTACAGGGATTCTGCTACTTGTGTTACACTCAGGCTAGTGACTGCACAGCAGCAAAAGTTTTAGGCATATGGACTGAAGCAGGTATTGTGATCTGCCAAAACACAGAATATGCTGCTTTTTTCTTCCAGATTTTTCCAGCTGGCCTTTGCCACAGGCAGATCTCTTTCATACTAGTAATTTTTAATGTAATTAAGCCAAAATCAATGTAAAAGTGAAATGTCATTGGAGTATTAACAATTAGACTTTATTGCCAATAGAAAGTACTGCTCATGAATCATACACAATCAATGAGAGATGGTTTTAATTCATTCAGACTCAGTAATCAGTGATACAGAAATGCACTGGGTGCCTGGAAAGCAGATTACAGTTCAAGGATGTAACAACTGATGGCTGTTCCCATTTATTTTAGCTAAATTATTTTTTTCTGAAATATAAGCATAGGGTTTCATATGTTGCTAAAGATTTTCAGTGCTGTCATGTTAACACCCAAGTTGGCAGCCCTTAAAGGCTTGTGATGTCCATCAGTGAGTGCACATCTATCCCCTAAAGATCAGGCTTCTAAAAAAGGTCAGAGTTAGTGCTCTTCAGAAGCAGAGGTACCCAATAATCACAGCAATCTTGTAAAAGTCATCTATAAAGAAAAATACTACAAGTCTTGTCTATTATCCTGAATTATGTCCAAAATAGCAGGCTGCCCACTAGTTTAAAGTTAATAATAAGGTCTTCTTCCAATTTGTATCCATTTAAAAATATCAGGCATTCTGCAACTTATTAAAATTGAGATTGTATTGAACTTATGCTCAGCAGAAAGATTGTTTCAAAACTTTCTTGCAAAGTTCCTTGCTTTGGAGAAGGGGGAGGAAAGAGGGAAGAGCCAACAATGGGAAGGTAAGTGTGTAGTTTCAGAGGGATTTCAAATTTCTAAACCTCTTGACCTGGACACCAACCTCTTGAAGATAATTCAATTTAGAGTTTAACTGCCTGTCAGGAAAAGTCTTCTTTTCATGGCTAATACCTGGGCATTCCCCCTGCAGTGTGTCAAGCTAATGCAAGCACTGTGCTTATCATGAACAGAATTTGACATGATGATATAGCAGAAAAGCTTTTAATTTCATTTATTCTTTATTTCAAGATTTCTTTATCCAGATTTATTTCTTTAAGGAGTTCTTGAAACTCTCATGAAAGCAATCTCAGTTAGGCAGGTAGGTGGTAAGATGAAGAAACTGTCTCTCAGGCATCACCTGTCTTTCTTTTAGAAATCCCTTTAAAAAGCGCTGCACACTATTTAAATCCTTTCAACAGGACAAAGAAAATAATCTTGAAGACACCTCTGAATTAATGCTAACTAAGCTGCCTGGTCCATTCCTCAAAGTGACAGGAAGCTTTTGAGTTCACATACATCAACCAAACCCTTTTTTTTTTTTCTTCTTTATGTGATGATCTGCGGGCACGCTTCACTCGCTGGACTGTGACACAGAATCATTCTGCCAGTCTCACAACACAAAATCCAGATTGTTAGTCTCCACTAAGGGTCATACACTGCCCTGGCACATGCATAATGCTTCCATTAAGCTCAAAAGCAGAATCTGGCCTTAAAACTGACACTGGTTACTGCTGAGTTTGTAGATGGGGTAATTCAGCAGAGACTTCCATTGCCTTCCACTGTAGTCTGTTCCTGCCAAGGACTTCGTGTTTGATCACAGCTGTGGGAAATCACCATGATGCTTCAGTGCAGAGAGGGTACCTGTGTGCTGCCCCACATAAATCAAATAAATGTGAGTTATATTGACCTGCAATGCTTATTTGATATTCACAGCTCTTCTTACAAGAGAACATGAGATGCTCCAGAGCCTGAGCCTACCGATAAGCAGCAGCATCCACAAGAATTCTTTAAAACAGAATTTCCTGGATTGTGGTATGTATATTGCAGGGAGTCTACTGTACAGTGGACCACAGCTTAAGAAATCTTTTTAAAATCATAGAATTGAAGGACTCGTCAGTTCTGAGTGTCTGCAGGTGGTCCAATAGACAGCAAAAGCACTGGTTCTTCTCCTCCAGTCCAAAGATTTCTGAACCATTATAGACACCCATGTGAACAGCCCAGCAGACAGACTAAGGCTTAAAGGCACACACACAAAATAAAAATACCCTTAATGTGTGCCAGCATGTACAGCAAATGAGTCCAGAGCTTTTAACACAATACAGACTCAGTGTTGTAACTATGAAAAAGAGCTTGACCACAGTTTACTCTTTATTTTCATCACACCAACTCCACACAATAAAAAAAAGTCAAGCCTCCAGAAAGTATTAATTTATCTAAAACTAAACAAATGTTCTAAAAATATATATTTGAACTCCTTAACTTTACTTCCGGGTTTTCAAGATTTAGGAAGACATTGCTTTTGTTTACTAAAGCACTGGAGGATTGAGATTCAGTGTGGGATATACATGCATAAACTGTCTTTTCTTGGGCTACTATGGGACTGCCCCTTAGTGCCCATATATATTTTAAACAGAAGTTCCCCACCCCCAAAAGCTATTCTATTACTAGTCTCTGCACAGGCTCCCTCCTGCTCCATCTTCTTCTGTACCCATACGTCTCCTTTCTTCTTCCCACCGCCGTGATCCCTCTTGCATTGCCAATCTCATTGCACTGTAAGGGCAGCCGCTTCTGCCGGGAGCAGTGATTTCAGTGAGTGTGAGGAATCTCTGGAAGTGACATAAACCTATACTGAAGGCAGCCTTGCTTTCAAAGGTGCATAGGGGATAGCAAGTGGAAGTTATTTTGATGGCTGAGTTCTCATAGTTAGCCAAGGAAGGTAAAGACCCATTTAAACAAAGGCAAATTTACGATTGGGCTGGTTTTTGTGAGACAGAGGAAAAAAAGGTACAAATACTTTAATTGTGATAATATTGTACAAGTTTCCTAATGCTTAACACCAATCTAGTTGCCCATTGCAATTCAAGAGCACTTTTAAGAAGAGGTTGAAAATAAGGACATATTTATATTACGCTGAATTCAACGGATTTTAAATATATACTTTAGTCTTCTATTGCAGTCAACATTAAGAACCATAGCCAAATTCTCTTCTGAGTTCCAGAGATGCAAAATCTGAGTGTCTCTCTGAATTTCATGGATTGGTAGGTAAGACAGCTAACAATAGAATTGTTTCCCAGCAAATTAAAAAAAAAAAACGACACATGACTAACATGGCTGAGCATGACTGATGTATGAGCACTTCATGCACCTGAGCTTTGCTTCTATTTGGGTAAGAAGCTGAAATTCACAGAAAAATAATGTGCACTAAAAGAACACAATTGGTTTGTCTTCACCAATGACAAAGTTAGCAAAATTCCCTTTAATTATGCAGTTGTTGTATATTGGTTACTTCTCAAAGAACCTGCCTGAGGCACCTTATCATTAACATAGTTTGTTAATGTTACCCCTGAATTGTAAATCTCGATTAAATTAAAGCGGTGACAATACATAGATAAATTTAGTATAAATGTCTTTTACAAAAAAAAAGCCACTACCTGAAGTTGGCTAGAGGTCAACTAACAAACGCATACATTAGCATCTAGAGAACTTTGTCTTTAGTATATTGACTGATTTGGTGGGGTTTTATTCTAAGAGAAACAACAGAAAGACTGAATGTAACACCACCAAAAATAAATACCACAAAAAAACCCCTCACCTATGTATGAACTATGTATGTGAACCTCTGAGATGAAACGTGCATGCCGTTCCACCAGTGTGCTCAGAAGGCAACCTGATGCCAGGGCACCAGCCCACGCCTGCAAACAGTCCTCAGCTGTCTTTTTGCTCTCGGTCTCAGGACTTGGGAATATTTTTTTTACTTGAAGAAAATTTCTTTTTCTGAGATAATGCTTTACCATACATCTCTCATGTGGCTCTCACCTCAAAGATGAACTTCGAACTGCCGAAGTTTGTTTTCTGCTTCTGCCAGAAATTATCAGGTTTTATAATCAGG
>NW_009624503.1:16295-34739 GCF_000690535.1 Cariama cristata | reverse complement strand
CAGCAGGAAAGGCTTCTTGAAGAGTCTTTAGGAGAGGCTTGATCAAATCCCATTTGGATCCCCTCATATCGATAATAACAGTGAATCCTCGTTTACAAACATCTTCGCTGTAGGAATAAAAGCATATCAAGATAATTACTATTGTGGACAGCCACACTGAGACTTAACTTTTGTTGCTAGTGTTCAGTACTTTAGACCAAAGCAAGGAATGATATACTTCAAAATAAAAGGCAAAAGGTAGTACAGCATAAAGGCTATATGAAAGGCTCTATTAATTTTACCATAATCTAATTTACATGACATTCAAGTGTATATATTATAGTTTAATCTCTAATTTCCCAAATAGTTTTCACTGAAAACATACATACTTTCACACAACTAAAAATAGAATCAAATATACCTGTACAAAAGCTATTTATGTGTACATACAATGGATTCTGCTTTCAACATACTGAATTCAATCCACAGCCAAAGCCAACAAGCAGGGTCCCGTGCCTTAACATTGATGGCAACTTGTAAATTTGGGTGCCTTCGTTTTTAGAGGCTCCTTTGAGAGCTTTTTACAGAGTGTAATTTCCAGAAAAGTGCCTGGCAGTCATTCCCTGTAAGGAAGGTCCTTGTGACTCAGCGTGTGCACTGTTAAAATTGGGGCCCTTTTCCCTCCTGATTGATCTTCCAAATGTTGCAATATCTTTTTCAATCTGCAGTCATACGGTTCTGCCAGCCTGTGCTCCTCCCTTCTCAAAAGTTCAAGACAGTTATCTGGCTTGGTCATTGGCAATGCCTGGGGCCCCAAAATACCAGAGCTTGCAAACACATCTTCCCTTTTTCCTCAGGAGAATAGAGCAGAAAAAATAAAAGGACATGTTGATTCAAGTCAAATCAGGGTAGCTTTCAGTGTAACTTTTCCAGGGACATAGTATCGCTTCTCAGAAAAAGAGGTATGGCTCAAAAGTGTCATCCTCCATGTGCAGTATCCAACATTCCATGAGATTTAGGAAGTGTCTGCTCCTCTGACTGATCAGCTAATATTTCTGCCATGCATGGCATTGAAGTCTTGAGAGCTATGGTGTCTGCTTTACGCCTCAAGCACTTGCACAAAATCTGAAATTTCCCATCCCCAGTAATATTATTGGTATGGTAAATGAGTAAAATTCATTCATGATGCACTAAAAATGCCAGAATGGTCCACCGACTGATCTAATTTATTTTTTTTTTTTAAGGTGAAATGGAGGTCACAGCCTTTTCCACAGAAGGAGAAGCTGTTGGAAGAAAGAAAGTGTGGAAAGAAAACAGGAAGATGAAAACAGAACAAACAGTTGAGAAAGAAGAGAAACATAGCAGAACATGAACATATTTTGTATAATGTACACAACAGTGAGGTAAAGAACAAGAAATCCTCTTTAATACATGATTATAGCACCTTTGAGCTTCCTGCAAACTGGCCATCAGCAAAAACAGGATCAATATTGTGGACATAAAGGCATATATAATTTGAAATAGCAAGTGTTGATATCACAGGAATGAATCTGAAATATGCTGAGGACAGATTGGTTATAATGCAGAAATTGTAGGACTCTGTTTAGCCTCCACACGAATACTCTCAGTGCAAAAACACACATGATGATTTTCACTGTACTCTACCTCTCTAAATTCTTAAAGCACTCTTTCTGCTAATAAGATCCAGCTCCTATATATCTTGCTGAAAACAACCCTATAAAGATTACAACTAGGTTTCTGGGTTGGAACAAGGACAGGGATATCTTTCACAGCAGGCACACTGGATTAACATATATAATTTAAAAATAAAAGTCCTTGGTAACCTTACCAGTATCTAGAAAGATTTGTGCACAGATGGACCACCCCATGGCGAAGTGGATTTTGCCATGTTAAAAGAGTCCGCTAACTTGAACAGTCTGAACTTAGCGCCAGGAAGGAGCAGTCCAAGCCAACAAGCTTGGTCCTCTGCCTTAACTTTACTGGCACATCTACAGCACGCTGCATATAACAGTCAGTGCAAAGGAAAACTAGGGAGACCAGGCACTTCCAAACACTGTCAGGAATACAGATTTTTTTATTCTCCTTTCACCTACTGCTGAAAGGTCAGACATCTGATCCTTCCATAACTAATGCCAAAAAAGGCTGTAAAAGAAGCTTTGTTGGTGGTGCTACTGCCTCTCGCCCTTTGGAACAAGAGCTGAGACAAAGAATCAAATCAGAAAGGGATGAATAGAAAGGGTTTTGTGTTTTGGGGTTTCTTCTTGCAAAGCTTTATAGGGTCTTCAGTAATTTCTGCCAAGTCACCAATCCCTGTTATACTGAACTGACTCTTCCAAGGATTGATTTTTCTTCAAGCACTTGACAAAGAGATCCAGGAGCCATACGGGCACCAGACACAGTAACAGGTAAGTGCAGTCTGTCGATTCTGATATAAATAAATAAATACCCACACGCCCCATTGCAACCACAGCGAGCCATAGCCAAGATTAATTTCATTCCAGCTCCCCATGGCTGCTGCCAATCTGACAATTTACCAAATCTGATCTAAAACATTAACTTAATTTAATACTTTCTGATGAACAACAGAAAAACCTGTTTCAGTAAGCAGAACAGGAATGTCCTGAGCGACTGCAGTCTTCTGTTTATGAACCTGAACTGAATTCTTAGACCCAAACAGACCCAAAATCAGACCCTGCCCCCAGCTTTAGAGCGTAGGCAGTGTGATATCATCTTTACACTCACGATTTCATACCACCATAACTGGAAGTTCAGCCTGCAGTAAGATAGATATTCCAGAGAGATGTAACTATGGGGCGGATTCTGTGTTTCCTGAAGGTTTACAGCCTCTCCGGACCCTGGAGGTGCAGAGAAGCAGCGGAGGAAGCAGACAGTACTGCCACTCATTCCCATCAGCGCACCATGCCTAAGCACACGTGTGTGAAAAAATGCTCCACAACACCCTAAATCCCTACTTTCAGGTTTTTGGAGACTTCACAGTATGTTTTCAGCAGAAGAAGAAAGGGTAACGATTGGTGGACACAGGAGAACAGCTGCTGACTCTGTGGGCCAGGCTGGGACATCAGCCCATGGGTAGGTATCAAGATGCTTCCAGGACAACCTGGAAGAGGCAATAATCAGTCATTCCCTACCAGTACTATCCACACACTAGACCAAATTTTCAACAAGCTTAGCACATTTTCAAGTATGAAACTGATAGGATGCAGTGATGATGGAGGAAAGGAAGAAGAATAATCATAGATTTCTTAGGTTCAAAGCACATCAATGAGTAACAACTATTTAACTAGTAATACAAAACTCAATACAATGCTTTTAATTACAAAGAAGATTTCCCTACTTGATTGGTCACATAGGCATGTAAGCTCCTGTAGGAAATCAAAAAAGTGAAAAGATGGGTACCCCTTTTCAAATGTAGTGCATATAATGCACAAATGGATGGTATTTATAATTTTGAGCAAATCTAACTCTGTTTCAAGAACCTTGCTCGCAGTCTTGCAGAAGTAGCTCTGCTTGCAATTTTTTTCTTTAATGATATGAATAGTACTAACCTGTAACAAGACCTGTGGGTCAGTAGTTTCATCTACAGAATTTGATCTCCCTGACACAGTGATAATTCCACATGTCCTTCTCAGACTCTTTGTAGAAAATCAGCACCTGATTTCTAAACCTGCTTGTCAAAAACTGCTACTTAACAGTGTTTAAACTGTTGCAAGCCAGAAAGCAGTCTGCTCATTATTTCTACTTTCAGTTGCCCAGCATGCTGTGGAGAGGGCTTGCCTTTGAGAGCACTTATACTATACAAGCAGGCAGCTGGATACTAATTAGGTACCAATACCTCAGAGAAAGAAGAGGGAGATAGGAAAATTATTTAGATTGTAGGCTGTTCAGGGCAAGGACCATCTGCCATGCTGTATTTGTCTAAGGAGCATGCCTTGGTGGAGGTCTCCAGGTACCTATACTCGTACTACAGTCTTCAGCTGTCTAGAATGAATTCCAAAAAATGACTCTTCAGGAAACTATAGATGCAAATACAAAGAATTAAAAATAATAAGTAATAACAGTCTGAAAACCAGAACTGAACATGTATGTGAAAGTACAAAAGGCTTACATAAATGTGGGGATACCTCATAAGAAATTTAGTTACCAAAAAAAAAAAAAACACCAAACAAAAACAAAAACCAAAAAAAAACACTAAAAAAGGTCAGAATTTAAGTTGTAATATCCAAATATTTACAGCTATTGATAGGGCCCTTAAAAATTGGCCTTGTGTAGCCATAATGAAGCACCCATAAACTCTGGTGAGTGAGGGCAATCTGTGAATATTTGTCATCTTCGACAGTCAGTCATTTTTCTTCAGTTACCTCAACATGTACAGAGGAAATGACCCTAGGTTCCTTTTGAATAGTCTAGCCATGCTTATTAAATTTATTGTTTAAAAGCAACAACTCAAACCCTTCCCAGTTTAGCAATTGATCGGGAAAAGCATCAGTAGCAATCAAGCTTCCTCCACACTGTCTGAGCAAGACATGTTTTACCCCTGGCTCCCAAGATGCTACATCAATCCATGTATCTATTATGCAGAAGTAATCATTTCAGGATGGCAATTAATGTTGATTGTGGTGCTTAATTTTTTCCGGTATTGATATTTGACCAGAAACTGGAGAAAACACTCAGATCAAGGTATTTGGACAATCCATCAGCCTTTTGGCTGTGCTCATCTGGACCAGATTTGCAACGGTGAGCACAAAATATTTGATAGTTGACATGTCATTTCAGTTGCTACACTGCTTGTAAGCAAAGACAAAGACGAGCTTCTAAGTTTAATAAAAATACCCTAGAATATTTATGAAAACAATACTTATCTTCTGGATTAAAAAAAAAAAAAAAGCATAAAATTGAAACTCAAAAGCAGATGTGATAATTTTGTCAAAATAAATGCCTCTGTTTTGGTTTCTAGGGTACTTTCATAAGGTTATTTTCTCAAATTTCCTCTTTAATTCAGGCATATTCTAAATTGTATTTTCTTTGGCAAGAGCTGGCTTTCTGGGTACCAAATGAGTTTAAGGACTTCATGCTTTCTGATTAATCTTTCAAATACCTATCATTGATTATGTGTATTTTTCATCCTTATGGTTTGGCCAAAGCTTCTGGCATTTAGAACCTTCAGCACCTGATTAGCTGAAATAACATAATATCTCCATTTCCATTTTGCAGTCATAAGTTAATGACAAAGAAGCACATTCAGCACGCCTGTTGGAACACTAAAAGCACAGATCTGACATGTATAGCATCTCATTCAAAATATGATTTGTTAAAAATGAGAGCAAGATCTCCTTTAAGGAGGGTCAGCATAACCTTGTCAGGAGACGCTCTCAGCATAACAAGTAGCTCTACAACCATCAATTCGTAAGAACAAAATCTGCAGGAACTTAATTATTGTTGAGATCACCATTCCTTTGACAAATGTGGCTGTAGTCAGCCAACTGATTCACAAGCTGAGGGCGGAAAAGGGAGAGGAAGAGGAGAAAAATGGGTATGTGAAAGCCTCCAAGCACAGACTGTTATATACCAAAGGCCTCATTTCATACTCAGACCCAACTAACTCCGCCGTCTAGTTTCCATATCAAAATATGCCAAGGATCACTTCTGTAACATATGTGTTAATATTTTTGATCAATTGCAATTTTTTATTCATCTTGTCTGTGGTTTGTTTACTCAGCTTGAAAATGAAGCTAGATGGGGAGGTGTATAATCAGCATCACCTACTGACTTTCATACTTGGGTTCTACATTACCATGTTGAGCCTCAAGATCACCTTGTCAACAGAAATGGTCAGTCAACTAGATTCATAATATACTTCCCAATACATTTAGGAGACCATATAAAATCCTTTCTATTAGACCTGTTTGTTTGTCAAGCTCTCCTGAATCAGCATTATTTATTAAAATATTTTACACCATTTAATACTTCTCAGCAAAATGTACCTTACTCATTACCTCAGTTACCAGGTGTGTTCCTGAACTTTCACACCGTCAGTCTGAGTTGTCACCCACATCCCCTAGTGACTGTGGCTGTTGGCTTGATGAGGCAATTTGTCTTCTCAAGGATCCTAGGACACCTATAACTGCTAATCCTCACGTCGCCCTTACGTGCCGGTATATCAGTGACCAGCAGAGGAAGTCAGGGATGCACATCCTGAGAGCACCATTACTCTGGAACAATTCACAGAAAGTTCCCACCAGAGAACTTCAGCTACCTAAAAGACTGTAGGTAGACAGACTTCATCCTAAATTTTCCTTCTGACATTTTCTAACTTGGTTTCATAATGCTTTTTTGTAATTAGAGGAGAAACAGTAATCCAGCCTCCATTTCCAATTAATTCTTTCTTCTTTACTGTGACCTAAATTTGTTTCTTCTCTTTCAGCTCTGAAAAGGAATCATTCATTCTCACTTTTTTTATTTAAAAAGAGACAGAAAGAAATCAAAGCCAGTTTCACACTGGCTGGAGCTGGACATAAAGCAGCAATCTAGAGAAATTTCAGTGACATGTTGTAAAAAGAACTGGAGCCAGTGAGGTCCAGTCAGAGACAAACCTCCTGTCTCTGGTTTCCAGCCACTGCTCTTAGGGGACATGAGGTGTGATTGCAAATGGCACAAGAATGCAGATGTGTGCGCTGCACAATGTCCACATTCAACCCCCGCCTCTGGCCCCATGTCAACAGAAGGGAACAGAAAGACAGAAAAAAACCCAAATATTTTGGCAGAAGCTAACTGGTGCCAGAACAGGGGCTCCTGCTATTCTCAAGCAAGTAACTTATTTTGGTACTTAATTTTTACTTCTATGAAAAATGGCTCTGAAGGTAAAGCAATTCTGTTGTAAAATGATATAAGCTAGGAAGACACCAGCTAAGCGTAAGAAAACCTTTTCCCAACATATAACCATGACCATGCAAGCTCCTGAGAGTTGTTGTGAGAGGTGCAAGTCCCACATGGTATCTCTTGTCAGCATTCAGCAGGGTTGTGTTGTGCTGTCTTCTACCCAGGTAAAAATCTTGATCTACATCATTACACTCCAGACCAGAACTGGGACCCAGAGCTCTGCAGGCATTAGTCCTCCTATTTAATTGAGCAAATAAACACTATTTGAGAAGCTTCCTGCCTTCATTCAAATAGCAAAGATATAAAACACAGCTGTGTCCAAGAATGCTTGATTGCAGCTGTTAAAGCCAAATCTGGAGGACAAATATTATAATTTTTCACATTCCTATTAAGTTTCTGTTGGTAAATGATGCCTTCATATAAACCCATTTACCCTCTTCCCCTTTTGTTGTTGCACATCTACTACATTTGGATCAATATCTGGCAGGTCTTCCTTGAAACAGCTGCTGACATAAATACGAAATTAATCACGGTTTTGTTTTTGTCGAAGTAGGCTTACATTTAAAGATTTGTTACTACAACAAAGAAATATTTGAACAGTAAGTACCATTCAACTATCTCTTGAGCACTTAAAGTCTTGTATTTGAGATGATTTAGCAGAAACAAACCAAAAATGCTTTACTAAATGAAAATTACATGTTATCGACATTTGCTGGAAAAAATAAATATTAGAGTTGTGTTGAAATATAAACATACCATTCTTGAAAAGGTTTGGATGAGCAGAGGCTACTGAGAATATGTTTGTAGATTCAAATCCATTGGATTCCAGGTGAGAAATAAATATATATGTTTAGCACAGCCAAACGAGTAGGATTTAAAAAATAAATATATCTTTTTGTCTGCACTTTAAGCATTTTTAGTATTTCAAGCAAGGAGACCATGAAGTCCATTTCACATGCAGTCGCTATAAAGTTTAGTCTACAGTCAACACTGCCAGATTTTCACATAAGGAAAAGGATACTTCATCTGGGCAATGACTGCTTGGGGCTTTTAGGTCCAGGATCCTGATTTATCAGTTCAAGGCATCAGTGACTTAACAAGTGAGTGAACGGAGCATGGTGAACAGTTCCAGGAATTCCAGTCATCATAGTAAAACACAGTCACCCCAGAATGGAAAGCCTCCAGATTGCAAATACATACATTTTGTTGAAATGCATTGTGGGAGGCAGAGTTACCCATAGTGGAAAGACCTTTTATAGCATAAATAAGCCTGCAAACATGTTCGGCTCATGTCAAGAATGATTAATGTAGGTTTAGACAGTAGACAGCAGCACCTGGTGAAACCCAGTCTATGTCCAGAGGCAGACACCATGCCAAATTCAGTCCTGATGTAAGCGGGTATAATCACTCTGGGACTAGCACAGTTGATCCAGGGCTTGATTGGGCTCACAGATGAGGATAGGAAAAAATACTCTTCAAAGATGCTAAAATCACTTTTTCTAAGCAGTATTGACGTTTCTTATAGTAAGCATTCATCAGTTCTCCTATGCTGCTCCTGGCAGTACCAGAGAGCAATGTACATCCATTTACAGAACATCTGTAAATAAAATAAGGAACTAAGGAAGGAAAATGAGAAATTACACATTAATTCAAAATAAGATGTTTCACGATGAGTGCAGGTTCTCATGAAAGTGCGTACTGAATTAAAAACTGAAAAAAGGCTTTTATAACAGCAAAATATTCTGTTTAGGCCTTTTCAGATGAAAAGTCTTTTTTCATTTTGTTCTTTTTTGATCAGACAACATAAAATAAAGAACAAAAACTTTGAATTTTATCAAAACAAAATATTTTGATCGACACAATATTTTAGAGGTATTTTTGGTGAGAAATTTCTAAAGTTTTGGGATTTTTCTTCATTTAAAAATCCGCACTTCAAAAGAGCAGATTCTTCCACAAATAAGTAACTTAGCTTCTGCCCATTTGTGGTGCAGAGTTCAACATGAGATTTGCTTTCCACTTTTTATCTCCTAAACAGAAGTGGTACAACCATTCTTTGAAGCTTACAAGATTTTGGTCGGAGTCCACGTGCTTGTTTTATTTAGGGATGCACACTGGATTCAAGTGCATCTGTTAGAAGGAAAGGTTGAGTGCTACATCCCAGAAACACTCTGCAGTCCCTGCAATGAGTCTGTTTTGCTAAGAGACTATGTGAGAATTTGAGTTCTCTTTAGAAATGTACAATTTAAAAGCTGATGCCTCCATTTTCCCCAGGTTGGACAATGAGGGCTGACCATGACTAAGAAATCCGTGGCACTCTTTTTTTTTTTGAGCTCCACCCGTATACAAACAAAGTGTGTCTTTGTAGGCACAATGATTTACCAAAAATAGTTCACTTATCAGATAGATACTTCCTGCCATGACAGGCTGGGTGAAGACTGCCTGTGGTATTACATCCAGAAGGGCTTGCTCTGAAACTACACAATCAACCTATGTTACAAGATACACTTGTAAAATCAATTTTTGTGTATTACTTTACACAGCAGACTTTACTCATTCTTTCAAATAACTACCATGACGGCACTGAGAGGATAAAAAGTCCTCAAGAGACAGTGGATACTGTGTGATGTATTCACAATTCAGCTTCAAAACATCTAGCTCACATTCGATTTTTTCTGAATCTGTCTCCTAGCAAGGCCAGGCTCTCTCTTTCTGTCTAGCAAAGGGGACTAAGCCTCGTCAATGAAGCTACCTGATGTGGAGTATCCCTTATTATTTGTATGGAGACATAAATGTATGATAGATCAAAGTCACTGATGCTGACTGAGCACAAACAAGTCAATAACTCAGTATGTCAAAGGGATCAGAGGACCCAAAAGGTATTTTTGACTCCCTGAGTGAGAAAGCTGGATCCAAAAAGCTTCTGGAGAGCAAAGATGAATCCAACAGTTGAATAACAGAACCAAAACCTGGCAATAACCATGCAGACCTTGACTCAGTCTCTGAGCTAACACTCTGCCTGTCTTCCCAAGAGCACTTGAGGTATTTCTCCAGCCTCAGGTGCTCTCACCTTTGTAGGAGATTGAGCTCCTTAGACGCCTGTGTGCAGTACCCTCTGTTTTACAGTCCATCATGCTAAGGCACTTTCCCACCCTGATGGGAACTCACATATTGGTGTCATGCCAACACAGTTTTAAGGTCACTTCCCTTACGGTCGTGAATTTCCATCACGACCACTAATAACTTCAGTTGTCCATCAGTATCTCTTCTCATCAGTCACCACTAATTGGAAAAACACAGAGCAACTGTTTCATCAACTAAAGCAGGTTGAGATAAATGCTCTGAAAAGTAATTGCCTGGTTTAACTGCCTGCTCCCTTTCCCCTATTAGCTATATTGCTTTTCTATCAAAAGCACAATAAAACTTCACAGGCAAGTCCATCTACAAGTGCCACATGTGAACATGTATCACCCTATTCATCTCAGGAACTGCATACCCCAGGTGGTGCTTTTGCTGCTGCCAGACCTGAAAATTATATTGACAAACTAATGTATGCAGGGTAGGAACAAGAGGAATCTGCTAGTCAGAAAACTCTTACAATTTATTGTAGATATCAGACAGTCCATGGTAATAAAATTCACAGAGCAGGTTCATGGAGCACTGCACCTAAGGATATTTGGTGTAATATTGAGTGGCTCATTTGATCTGGAAGAGACTCATCAAAGATATGTCACAGGCCACATCTCTTCCACCAGACTAATGGGTTTCGTACCTGTGAGTTAAACTAATGCAAAATAACATCCTGTGTAGAAACGGGCCTGAGGCAGCGGGTTTCTGTAGGAAGTTGGATCACCACAGTCACCCCCAGGACAACAACTGGTGAGAAATAACAGAAAGCATTTCACAGTTGCTCTGCAAACCTCTAGCCTCACATTGGACACATCACCCCATATAACAAAAGCTCACTAAGTGTAACTCCCTGACACTGAGATAACACAAATAAATGAAGTATTTTCCTTTCAATTATGGTTTTGAAATGTATTAATTTTTTAGATCTGGCTGGAGCACTGCAGTCCAGGGAATGAAACTGAATCACAGAATCACAGAATGGTCAGGGTTGGAAGGGCCCTCTGGAGATCACCTAGTCCAACCCCCTTGCCAAAGCAGGTTCACCTACAGCAGGTTGCACAGGATCGTGTCCAGGCAGGTTTTGAATATCTCCAGAAAAGGAGACTCCACAGCCTCTCTGGGCAGCCGGTTCCAGTGCTCTGCCACCACCAAAGTACAGAAGTTAGCAGGCAATCCTAGTTGGGTTGCTCACCTCCTTCTTGTGTTTCTGTTACAGCTCAACTCTACCTCTGTTTTTTTTTCATCTGTAAAATGAGTGTTACCATACTTTTCTTTATGGAGGCTAATGCATTCTTCCAATGAATGTATTATATTTACCACATTTTCAGACACAGGTAGGATACATAATTGCAGGAGAATTACAAATTGCAAATAGTCATGGCCACTTCATGGTTAATTCACAAAAGCTTAAGAGAGATCACTTAATAATCTAAGCATGTGCTTATTTATCCATGCTGGGCTATATTCTCTGCTGATTTTATATAGGGAGCATTTATTGCTCTATACATATGCTTATCTAATTGTACTGAATACACATGCTTTATTAAACTCATAAATGAGCACATTTATGGGTCTATGTGAAAGTAGAGCCCTTCATATTTTATTTATAAAGTGGGACAATAGAACTGCATTGACATAGAACATCCATTTAATTCAGAGGATTTAGGGTTGTCCCACAGATTTTGCTATTTTTTGCCAGAATCAAAGCTTTTGGGTTTTTTTTAATTAGATTTCCAGCCCATCTGCTTGCAAAGATAGCCTTGACAGTATAAACTAATGCACATTTGTCTTGCTGAGTCTGCAGCCAGTGGAAAGAAACAATGAGACTAGAGGAACAGTGAACTTGCAGCCTCCATCTTATTGGGGTGTTAACTAAAAAGCCAATTCCGATTGTTTAACTACTTCATTGCTGTTAATTTTGTCACCAAACCTGTAAATAAAATATTTTTCAATGCCCTGAATTATTCATACAAGCTCTTGCCAACTTTGATGACCATGCTGTACAATTCAGGCTGTCAATTAGGACCAGGTAAGTACCTGGCCAAATATGTACACCTTCAATTATGATCAAGGATTTTGCTCCTTTTTTAATGTGTGGAGTAAAAACATTGACCACAGCATAATCAGACAACTAGTACTAGAAGCCTATAGTGGAAAAGATTGCAAAACCACAATTATTTTGGATTAGATGTAGAACCCACAGGAGTACTAGCGTAATAAGTAATTTTAAGTGCTTTATGATATAAAACTAAGGAAAACAGACTAAAATTTCTGTTGCTATGACATGCTTTACAAACAGCATACAAAACATTAGCTCAAATAGACTCAGACTTTTTCCTGCCACTTGAAAATAATAAGAATACTGCACTGGTCTCTTATGAGAGTGACACTATACCAATTCATAGTACTTCAATGCTAAAATCATCCACAAAACTAATGACTGTAAAACGAACTGACCATGCCTGCATTTTTTGTAATTACTGATTCCAAATGTGACTAAATGTTTCAACCCTCTTTGATGTAAGTTCTCCTAAAATCATCAACGATGTGTGTTTATGTCCATCAAGCAAGCTCACACAGGTTGTTGATATCTGAAAATAAAGAGGTAAGATTTAGTCTGTTTATGACAGTGGTTGCTGCCTGAATTATCACATTGTGGGGATGCTGCATGGATGCAGTCATATCCCGACACCATGTTTTTAACGGACAGTAATGCTTCTTTAATCCTATGGTCTGATAGAAATATGTATGGTTGTGCCTCACAGGATAGCGAGCTTGATTAAGCAATTAAGATGGCACATGAAGCATACGTCTACACTTGTTGGATATGGATGGACTTATGTACGTACTTGATTACTTCTCTGGAGGAGGATCACAGTACTTAAATAAGAATTAGGAAAAGGACATGGGATATAGAAGTCTGCAGCCAAGCATGTCTTTTGCTGCTTCAGCTGACCTCTTGCATCAATTTCCAAGTTTATTTTAGTACATTAATGTGTTAGCCTAAAAAAGTATTGATATCCTTTCTTTTGTGACCAAGAGCAGATGTAGTGAATGCATGTTTCCACCTTGATCATTTCCTCCTTATGCTCCGGACAATTTACACAATGAATAAATATCTTTGTTGTATCATAAGATGTAAGAGTGTTGTGGAAAAGACCTAGGCTTGGTGAATGGCTGCCTAGACAGATCTCTAGTCTGTTATTTTGAGATACATTTCTTTCTTCGTTCTGTTTGCAGACAGATATATATTTTCAGTATATTCAGTTTCTGTTAAAGTCAGCAGTAGCCTGGAAGAACCAACAGATGAATACTGTGATCTTCAGAGGCAGCACCTATCAAAGGTGAAGAAGAACTAATGTTTGATAAATCAATCCAGACCCATTCATAAAATTACCCAATACGTGAATTTGTTTCCAACTGCTTTAGAATCCACCAAACAAAATCCTGTTACATCATCTGGTGATAATGACTTCTTTGCTCTTCTCTCCATCCCATCTGTGTGGTGTGGTTGACATGCTAGAGGGCAGGGATGTCATTCAGAGGGACCTGGACAGGCTGCAGAGGTGGGCCCATGTGAACCTCGTGAAGTTCAAGAAGGCCAAGTGCAAGCTCCTGCACATGGGTCAGAGCAATCCCAAGCACAAATACAGGCTGGGCAGAGAATGGATGGAGAGCAGTCCTGAGGAAAAGGACTTCCAGGAGTTGGTTGACAAGAAGCTCAACATGACCCAGCAATGTGCACTTGCAGCCCAGAAAGCCAACCATATCCTGGGCTGCATCAAAAGCAGCGTGACCAGCAGCTCGAGGGAGGGGATTCTGCCCCTCTGCTCCGCTCTGGTGAGACCCTCTGCAGTACTGCCTTCTGCTCTGCGACCCCCAACACAAGAAGGACATGGACTTGTTGGAGCGAGTCCAGAGGAGGGCCATGAAGATGATCAGAGGGCTGGAGCACCTCTCCTGTGAAGACAGGCTGAGAGAGTTGGGGTTGTTCAGCCTGGAGAAGAGAAGGCTCTGGGGAGACCTTAGAGCAGCCTTCCAGTACCTAAAGGGGGCCCATAAGGAAGCTGAGGAGGGCTTGGAGTGACAGGACAAGGGGCAATGGCTTTAAACTGGAAGAGGAAAGGTTTAGATTGAGATATTAGGAAGAAATTCTTCCCTGTGAGGGTGGTGAGGCAGTGGCACAGGTTGCCGAGAGAAGCTGTGGCTATCCCATCCCTGGAAGTGTTCGAGGCCAGGTTGGATGGGGCTTTGAGCAAGATGGTCTAGTGGAAGGTGTCAGCGGGTTCAAATCGGTGATCTTTAAGGTCCCTTCCAACCAAGCCATTCTATGATTCTATGATCTAACTAAAAGAGTTTATCATTAGCTTTGTTAGAACTTGACCAATACTTGAATCTATGTGATGCAAAACATAAAGTGCCCCGGACATTACTTTTAGGACTGGAAGAACAAACCTACTTTATAAGAATGCTGTCATAACCTGTTGTATCATTTTTCATCCTGAAGGATCTCAAAGAGCTTTGCCATGAGTAATCAGGTGTCAAATAAAACAGGGTCTAATAATATGCTTTAGAGTATTTCACACACCAACAAAAGCAGAAGGAACTGCCTTTTTGTATTGGGCTTAAACAAAGAACAAAATACACCCCAAAAGATCTTTGACAATTTCCTTTGAAAAGGAACTTAATTCTTAGCCAAGAAAATGAGAAAAATGAGAAGAAAAGCAAGGACTTAAAAAGCTATGTGCCAAAAAATGTTCACAGGTGCAGGAATTACACTTTTAACAGAATCCCTAATTACACATGTGATTTTTGGCACCTTTTCAAGGCAGCATGAACACAGTTGAAGTTCTTTTGTGCATTTGTGTCCTCCCACACCCCACAAAAAAAGGCAAAAATGTGTTTTCATTTGTAAAAACAATTATAAGTCAATTACCTTTAATTGGGCAAAGTAAGCACAGTGTTGGCAAGATGGACTTCAGCTTCTGGAAACACTGAGTCGTCACCAATTTTAAAAGCCCAGAAATGGAGATCAAGACAACTTTGCACTGGTACTGTATCTGATACATTTATTTGATTTATATTGTTCCACTTTCTGTACCTCATTCAAACAAGTCTGCTTTAATTTTCCAAGAGCCACTGGGAATGTGCAAAATACATGATATATATTTTAATATGAGGACAATTAACATCTTATTCACTAAGGCAAATATTTCTAAACCTAGCGTCAAAGTTAGGGCAGGTGGATCCTCAAGTGGCCTCTTTCTCGAAGGTACTGAGATTTCACCTAAAAATTGTATGCCTTTTTCATATAATTAGTAGTGCCCAATAAGTCATCAGAAAAGTGTTGCCGATGCTAATATACCACAGATGCAATTCAACAGTCCATAAAACTACAGAGATGAAGGGTCCTACAGAATTCATTCCTAAATGAAAATCCCAGGAAACCTTTTGAACTGATCCTATTTTCATGTCACCTACCATATAACATCTGACACTGCAAAATCATTGGAGAAACTGAGATTTCCAGTAAGCTTGGTAAGTGTGGAATGATGCAACAGTGAGTTCTGCCTTGTGAATGGAGAAGAAAGAAATCCTAAAAAACCCACACATATTGCTTGTGTATTTGATTCCTAGTCTAACAGTTCATTAACAAAGCACAGCTTCCAGACATTCTTCCTATGGGTAAGATTGTCTGCTACTTTCCTATGTACCTGTTTTTTAATTAGATTTTGGAATGGAATCGCAGCTCCTACCCACAAATCTCCAGTGGGAAGCAAAATCTAAACTAATCTGTGATCCCAGAGATGTTTGCTTCTCCAGATGCAGTTTCTGAACTAAATTACAAATGTTGTAGAAACAGAAGAATGGAGAAATAAGGACACATAACCACAAAATTGGATGTGATTAATCAGCGTTGTAAGAGTTCAGTTCTGTCTTGAGAATGGAGGAAAAAAGAGGTCTTAAAGAAAAAGAACATACTACCTATTTGATTAATTGTTGGACTAAGAGTTTATTAACAAGGCAGCATTTCCAGCCATTCTTCCTACGGATAACATCACCCATTAGTTTATCAGGTACCTGCTTTTAATTTAGACTGTGATTTGGAATTACAGTTCTTCTGTACGTTCTTCTTCTACTCCCTAGACTCGCTGCATGGCAAAATGGTACATTTGTAATGAGACGCTTTAATCAAGTGCATTTTCTAAGGTCAGGAGGTGACAAGTACCAATGGCCAATTTCTTAAGCAGTGCTCCCAAGACAGTATTGGGAAATGCAACCTTACAGACCTCGCTTCCCAGAAATGAGAGGTCCAATCAGTGCATACTATTAAAGGGACCTGTATTTCCACCTCATGAAGCATAACTATAATAAAACCACTTAGGGTTTTCTCTCTTCAGGATGTGAAAATACCAGCTAATTTGGTTTCCCAAACCCTTGTGAGGTGTCTCCTGTATGGAATGATAAATTCAAGTTATACAGTTAAACCAAGGGAGAAGAGAACTCAATGCTGAGTCCAGAACTAAAGTTCAGGAAGCTCTGACTGTATGTCTTCCCTGATGTTCCAGGATGGCACCTACCTTAGTGCAAATGTAACCTAAATGGGTGGCCTAAATTAAACCAGAGCCTCTCATTTGATTACCATCTACGAAGACCACAAAAGACACAAGCAGAGCTGCTAATAAAATAGTCCTTAGTTGTTGGTCTAAGTAGAGCTGCTAAGGCTACTGAAAATGAAACGCAATTTTAGTCTCCTATTAGGACTGACTCACAGTAGAAAAACAATGGAAGGAAAAATTTGCACTGCTGCATTAGCAGAGGACTTTGGTGTCTAGGGTGGTCAACTGCTGAATCACAGAAGACTGAGATAGAAGAGACCTATTAAGTCATCCCAGCCAGGGATGTTGTTGGTACTTTGTCAAGAAAGAACAGTAATCAGTACCATAAGCCTACCTTTCTTGCAGCTAATCTTTCACTAGCATTAAATTAACATGCAAATAAATAGGAATGGTAGGAAACTATTTGAGAGGTATAGCTTATACTAATATAATTTAAAGAATATTTGAAAAATATTTGAAAAAAATGGAATACAAAAGTCTCTACCCACTAGTACTGATGGTATCCCTTTTTCATGTGACATACAAAGTGTGAGTGGACAGAAGACGATACGTGTACAGGAAGCCCATTTGGAGTTCTCTGACAGAAAAAAACTTTTATTTCTAGCGGGAAATGTTTGCCAGTTGAGCTGCTTAATACCACACAACAGCACTTCAGAACATAACATCCATTCTTGACCTGAAACAAAGTATTTTGCTGATCATCCTTCAAGATCACCAAAGCTATCTGCCATTCTTTGCAAAATGTTAACCTGCAGATAAAAGCTGAAATCACTCCCTGGAGTTCCAAAGTATCACAGCACCGTGCATGGGTACAATGTGTATTTTAAAATGCCAGAAAGTTCCTGCTAAGGAAGCCACCCATCTCTGTATTAATGCTGTGTTGGTATCCTTATTATTTGTATTCTTTAAATGGATAAATTTAGTAACTGCTTTAATGCTGGACCCTGGTTTAGGACTGGGGAAGGAAGAAGGGTTGAATTTTACCAAGCAAAGTTTTTAATGCATAATTCTTTCAAACTAAATTTTGAAAAGTAATATTTATTTGACCCTCAATGACAACATCAATAGCAGAACCATCTGGCTTGCCAGAGGCTCAAATAAATAAATTAACAATCAAGCTTAACTCATCCTTTTAGTAAAAGACTAAGTGCTAATATCACTGCATAGATATTAGAGATTGTCAATTCTTCTTGTACTCCCATGGGAAACAGGGTGATGGAGGAGAGCTACATCATATGAACATCACATACACACTTGAGCAGTGCACAGGAAAGGCATATGAAAGCAGCTTGAATTTGGCTGGTGCTAAACTGCTGCTGCTGCTACAATTTTCAGAGAGAGATGCAATTATTCTACAAAGCCAGTGCTCTACTACAGTTTCTATTCAATTACTTTAACCAAAAGAACCATTCAGCAAAGATGTCCCTAGTAAATATTGCACTGAGCCTACAGCAGGTTCCTACTTTCTCGTGCTTGCATTGCAGCAGGGGCATGTGGAAGAGGTGCAGGATATTTCCCTGAATGCAGTTGCAGGGCAAGGGAAAGCTGTATTGGTGCTTTGGCTTTTTGGTGAGGTACCACAAAGGAGCTTTCTAAAATATTACATCGCTGTAAAATTCTCCAGAGATTAAGGTTTCTCTTTAAACTTAGACACAAAATAAAGCCCTGTGTACACAGGCAGGGAAACCAATGCTCCCATGTTAATAGCAGAAATGTAGACTGTGGCACATGTTGCAGACTGGACAATATCTGCCCAGCAGAAAGCATGTTTGAGTTACAGTTCTCCATCTTTTCTTGGGGG
>NW_009624503.1:15753-16264 GCF_000690535.1 Cariama cristata | reverse complement strand
GGGGGGGGGAGGAGAGGCTCTAGAATTTTTTTTCTTATTTATGATTTTATTTTGTGTTAAGGTCTTTCTCGTGCTCTCTCTGTTGTTTTTTTTTTCCCTAATCTACATAGCCCAACAGCCTCACACCACATAGCTACAATTATGTTCTGCTGCAAACAGTGCTACAGGATCCACAGGGAACTCTGCAGCAGTGCCAGGATCCACAAGGAAAACATAAAATACCACAGATTGACTTGGTTAGGAACACCTTGTGGAAAATGAGAAGGAACCATTGATGAGATTTACAACTGCCTACCGAACTTGGATACCAATTCCCTTTGCAAACAGTAGGGAACTGAGCATCCCAACCTCTGAGACAAATTTTGCCAGTCCCAACCCATAATTTCCATGCTATAAGAGCATCAGCCTGCTCAATACCATATGTTACCATGTCATTGTTCTATTTCAGTATGATCCAATTTTCTAATACCATAAACTAGCACGCACTTTTATGATCGTGAGAACTGCTGAA
>NW_009624503.1:14951-15722 GCF_000690535.1 Cariama cristata | reverse complement strand
TGGTAGTGGTTTGCACATTGATTCTCTAATGTCTAGTAACAAATTTGCCTCTTGTACGCTCTGGAGATATCCCCTCTACCTCCAGTCTCTAAGAGGGGGTGAGTTCAGACCACCTTTCCCTCTCTGTGGACACTAATTAGGTCTCTTTCCTTGATGCAGCTGTCTATTCTCATTAAATTTGTGGGAATTTAATATTCTTGAGAGCCTTCTCTGACAGATTTGGTTTAAACAGTGACTGACAGACAGCATGATTGTGTAAGCTTTTTATCATTTGGAGACAAGGCTAAAAATACATTCCCAAAACCACATCTTCAGTCCTACCCAAGCTGTGCACTGGGGAATCCAGAATTTGAAGCAGCATCCACAACACCTCCATCCATTGGATGAGGATAAGGACCAGGCAGTCTAGATTGAGACAACTCCACTCTGTGTCTCCCATTATTTGCTCCATATTGGCACACAGTAAAGGTCTCATCCGTTCTCCATGGGAGTTCAGAAGAGCTTTCCATGGACGTCAAGATACCTTCAACAATATTGTCATTATAAAGCAGGCTGCAAAGCACAGCAGTTGTTTTCCTGCTTCTAATGACATCCACGAAGATGCCGGCATAAGATGCTTCCAAATTATAATAATTTCTAAGAGTGAAAAGGATGTAGCACGTACTGGAGTTACTGATGAGGAACACAAGCACCCATGCTGGAATGAGGCAAAAACCATTTTACAGTCTCTGCAAAAAACATAGGAAAGAGATTACTGAAAAGAAAAGTTAG
>NW_009624503.1:0-14920 GCF_000690535.1 Cariama cristata | reverse complement strand
CCCGTGGCATTTTCTGCCGACGGCTGCTGACAGCTTCAGGAGGAACCACATGCGGCTGGTGCCGGTTCTGCTGCCAGTGCGCCTCTCCCACAAAAGGTCTCTGCTAATTTTAGCTCTTCTGAATTACTGCTCACATTAGCGCAAACCTGCCTTCTCCACAGAAGTCTTCACGTCGCTGCTGCCCGGACCTCTCAAAGTACTACAGAGCCACAAATCTGATGGTTAAAAAGCCCACCAGAAGCATGCAACAGCTTTAAATCAGCACTAGCATGGAAAAGGCCAGAGAGGGCAGCATGGCAAAGTGTGCTGCAGAGACACACAAATCACTTGCCAGAAAGCCACTGAGGAAGAGGATGGAGAAAATGACACTCTGCATAACATTTATAGCAGGCTGTGGTGCCCACCAGCTCCCCCACCGGTGAATGGGTGCAGGATATTTCCTAGTCTACAAGTTTCTGCCTTTTCTCCATCACCTCAGCTCCTTCTTCCAGGCAGCAAATGCTGGTACAATCAACATGCAAAAGCCATTTAGCAAGGAGGAACAATGCTGATCTAATCCCCAGATCGAGGGCTTGGATGGAGCTCAAAAAGCAGAGTGCGGCAGCACAGCTCTACGTGAGACAGCTCAGCGGACAGGATCAGGCCCCAGACCCCGCTGCCACCACCGGCTATCACTTGGTCATGGTGGCTCCTGCATCCTAGCACTGGCAGTGTGCGTGGTGAGGGGGGTTGTTTTGCTGTTTGCTCCAGATTTGGAGAAATCTGAGCAGAATCCTTCCCAGCCCGAACTGCCTGTTGGAAACGCAGTCAGACACTACCTACAACATTGCTAACAGAAATAGAGCAACACGGGGAATGGCTGCACAGGGCAGGCTCCCATCCTGTGTGAAAGCACCAGAGACCAGCAGGCCCCAGCCCATGGCGGGGAGCTGAGGAGCATCTGAGGCCCCCTTGAGAAGGCAGCTGGGGTTTTCTCAGTGCCTTGGCAAAGCTCAGCCCCCTGTGCCATCAGCCCCTCAGGACACCTTGAGGAGCCTCAGCTGATGCCACTGCGTGGGGTCACCAACAGGAGGTTGCTGTTTCCAGGTCAGCCCTCCTTGGCCATGCCTTTGGTGGGAAGCACTGCCACAGGCATCTCTACCTCTGCTCAGAGGGTTTTAGGAGCCCTCCAGTCCCTCCTCTTTCAATGAGAAAGAGAGAAGCCAGGTGCAGTGATGCTGTGGAGCTGTGGCTTGACAGCAGCAGCCTGTTGGCTATTTTCTATGCAGTGGGCCTGGAAAGATGCGGGCTGTGGAGGAGGACTCCTCTCGCTGCTGTCCTTCTGGCTGCTCTGAACTTGCAGCCTGAATGCGCTGCCTGCAGTGAGGAGAAACAGCCCACAGCTGGGAGGGTAGGGATGGAGCAAAAAAGGCCAGACCAGGAAAACCAAAAGGCATTGGACCTGAAGTGGGTAGAAGCACTTTCTTTGCTGCCTGGGAAGAGCACAAGGTGAAACAGCAACCTTGTATTTCATCGGATGTGTCCCCTCATTGAGCCCTATCGGCTGACTCCGCTGAAGAAGGCATGACTGAGCTCTCACTGGGCTGGAAAACCAGCACAGTGGCAGGAAAGGAATTTCTCTTCCAGATATGTGCATTTTCTTTGTACGTTAAACTTGGCCTGTAAGGCTACCTCTGCAATCCTAAATCTTCAAATGAGTAACCCACTGGAGAATCTTGATGTTGGAGACGTTAGAGGAACCAGAAAGAACCCAATATGACTTTGAAATCTCAGCATGAGTTTGCATGGTTGGCAATAAGAGAAAACTGGACCCTCTCCCCTACCCTGTAAAAAAGAACAATTACCTTGGAAATAATTCAGACACAATAAATGAGGGATTCCTTCATATTAACTGTTTTCCACCACAGATTAATAGTCTAAAATTAAGCAGAAGTTGAGTGTTGAATAGAATGCTTAAAAACACAAGTTGAAACCCTAGTTCTCTGCATGTGGCAATCAGTAATTTAAATTATTTATTGGAATACAATTAATATATGATAAAATGGAGCAAGCTACTACTTAAGGATATAGAAATACCGAAGAAGTTAGTGTGAAAAAACAGTAACAGATTTTCAGGTCTTCCAAAATGGAGCAAAAATTTTTGGATACAAGATGGAGAACTTACAAAAGGATTTGCAAAGTATTTTCTATATCCTTTAAGGAATTTATTTCAAATAAGGAATTCAGCCTCGAAATAACATCAACCTTTATTTTATTTATTTATTTCAGTCCCCAAACTCACGTTCTGAAACAAGACAATCAACTCTCCATGAGTTTGTCTCAATATTAACATTATCTCACTCTCATTTGACTCTATTTCATGATAGAGAGATGAGAAATACTTCTGCTAGACCAAACAGAATATACTGATGATCGCTGGTAGAAATGATATGCAGAGCCCAGCTTACCCTGCCTTTTGTTAGTCTTGAGAAGAAAAAGGCTACATGAGCTGTGCAATTCACAGTACATTAACTACAAAGCTCTGTATCATGTTATTTGTGTTTTTCATCATAAAAACAGTCTGAAAACACTTGCACTGTTGCCCACCAGCTGGAAGGCAGAGCAGGGCTCAGCAGCTAACCACGCTGGAACTGGTCTGAGAGCACTCTCAGCTCCCACGGAGGGCAGAGGAATAGAAGACATTTGCTTTAGGTACAGAGCCATGTGAGACCAGTCCTTACACTATCCAGGAAAACAGAAACAGGCATTGAAAGCAGGAAGTAATTTGGAAACTGATACAGAAAGCCCCTGTTTACCATAGGTTTGGACTAATTTTCAAAAAATTCCAGGGATTAAAATAAGCAAACATGGGAAATGAAAATCTCATACCTATTTAAAAAAAAAAAACACCCACACAGTTTTATAGAAAGCAGTGTCACGAGGGCTGGAGAGGCTGTTTTCATCCCTTTGCTGCAAGACAGGAATGACAATACTTGGGTCATTCCTGATATGCCTTCTAAGAGGGTCTCCAAGATGGAGATGATACAGAAACTTGCTTTCTTCGATCTATGATTTTAATGCATTTCTTTTTGTTCCGTTTGCCATCTACACTGAGACCAAATTGCTTCCTGTAGCTCAGTCTTGCATACCGGATTGTAATCACATAACTTTTACTTTCCCTGTCTTTAATCCAAGCATCCCCAAGATCTCCAATCTTTTCTCATAACTCCCGCTCCCCAGGCTCTGATGGCTCTTGTTGCTCCCTCTGCACTTCTAGGAAGTCCACATTTTCTATTAGCTTCTGGTAAACAGGGGAGCTTGCCGGGCTGGCAGCTGTAGACACTTACTGCAGAATTTCAACATCAATTATAGCCACTATCCACTTATCTAGGAATATTATGTCTCAACAGGTCATTACCGCAGCTGGAAGGAAATCAGAGATCCTCTTTTGAAGAGCTGATCTCCAACAAGAGATGAACATGTAACTTGGTCCTGAGGTGGTCAGTAAAGGGACATAGGAAGCAAAACAGAGTGATGTGGTCAGAAGCCTTTTAACAGGACAAGGTGAGACCACCAACTATTTCCGCAGAAATCCCCCAATCCCTAACAGACAGTGATAACAACATCATGTACCAATACCATGTACAACGAAGGCTGGATTTGAACTGGCTACCGAGTGGCAACAAACTCTTAAATTCGCTAGCATTCTTGTCAGTTATATACTCTTAATGAGCTTCTTTCTCCAAAATACACTTACTTTTAAAAAATCAAATTATATCTGAAGAAAATACTAAACCTCTATTAGCCTCACCAGCTTCTCCTTATTTTTTACTGTAGTATTTTGATACAAGTGTATGGTGGAATAATAATCTTATAGATGGCACCAGATATTTAGTTACTAAAATTAACGTGAAATCCCTGGTGTTATTTTTAAAGTATATGGTTATTTTTGTAGATCTACAATAGCGTCTAGAAAAAAATGATCCTCAAAAGCTTCTTTTGTGCTAGGATCATGTAACAGAAAGTAGAGCTCTAGGGTTTAATTCCTATCAATCAACAAAATGAGTTTCACACTACTCCCAGCCAGAGGAGCTAATATACAGAGTACCACAGGTCATCAGAGAAGAGCTTAAAATAAATCCAAGAGTGGGCGAGTATTGCTACATTTTGCCATCTCCTCTATTGTTCTTCTAATTTTATAAAGCCCAAAGCACTGAGCTAATTATTAGAGGCACTTAAGTTGTTTTACTGATCCTAATACCTTTCATCAAACTCGGGCTGCTCTGAGGAGCTATTCAAACACACAGGGTTGTCCCTTAAAAATCATTCCGCTGCTGTTATAAGCCCTGGATGTCCCTCAGAACAGGGAAATATTTGAGCAGGTTTTTAAACAGAGGACAAATAAGAAGTAGATGTCTTAAAAAATACAGGCCTCTGAGGCATCTCAGGTTTCCCCCTTTGCAGCGAGCACAGAAGACTGCTTATCTTGGCTCCAAAACAGATTGATGTGTTCAGCCGGAAGATTCACTATAGCTGACAGAGAACATTTCCTTCATCCTATTGCTTCGCCATGCGAGGAGATAACTCAGGCTAATAATATTCTGTCTCCTTTTTATCCTCCTATAGCCTACGCATAACTTAATTCTAAATTCCAAGAGGCTCGCAGAGGAGACTGGCCTGGTGTTAGTTTCATTTACACACATATAAATCAAAACTCAGTCTACTAGAATAGATGGCACTGCACTGGTGTTAAAAAATGAAGTCCTTAGCGAGGCCAGAAAATTCCCCCTCAGCTCCCCCAATCATAAACACCATGTTACCCTAGATTCAGTCATGCCCTCCAAATTTCTAAACATCGCATCCCATTTAAATTTGCATGTAAATAGGAGCTATCCTCATTCACAAGAAATACAGCTTTGCCTATCCAGAAAGCACTAGCGCAAACGTAAAGCAAGCAGAAAATGGCAGAGTGGTGGAAATCTGGCATCCATGGCAATTATCTTCACTTCTAATGAATAGCATCTTTGTTTCTTAGTAACTAATTATAGTGGAACTGTTTGGAGAAAAGGACCTCATGATACGCCTAGAAGAACCAGTGTACAGCACCAAATCAGGACCACACTTGTCCACCGTGTCAGACACCCACTCACAACCTCCTCCTCGTACCCAAGACTGCAGGATCAGGCTTTTGAATTTTCCAGGACTCCTAAGTCACTCCAGGTACTATGGGCTGCAAGGTTGCTATTTTGGGATATGAACAAACAGCGTTCCTAGAGCTGAAGTCTTAACTCCCCAGCAGTAATCCTCAGCCACGCAGGAAACCCCACTGACTGCAGGCACCTGCCTGACCGTGACTCGCAGCTGCATGAAAGCACTCAGTATTCTGCTCTGACTCAAACACACATTGCTGCTTTCAGAAAGCCCACATTATTATTCTGGTTTTGAAGAAGGAATTGCGGAAAGCTGAATCAGAAACTTTGAAAACTGCTGGCAAGACCCTGGTTTCACTTACCCTAATCTATCATCATATTTCATCACCAATCTCATACCTTCTCAAAGCTCCCAGCAATGTGCCACCTCTGCCCCCTGCATTAAGATATAAAACAAGGGTTAAGTGACAGATAGTATCAATGTGGATAGCAATCTGTCTCACTCAGAAACCATTGCACCGGAACAAAGAAAGAATTATTATACTGGTGTCAATATGATAAATTATAGTCTCTCTATTTTTTTCCTAAAGAAGAATTTCTAGTTTTTCAACTAGCACAGGAAACTCTCCCCTTTCGGCACTCTGAACATCAGAGCAGTTCCTCCTGACGGCCTGTTCAGAGTCTCTGCTAACGAAACTGTTTATTTTGGTGGATGGCTGATGCAGTTATTCATTACAGCATCTTGGAATAAATATGAACTGGGAGCCAGTGATATGAATTCAAACTGTTCCTTCCATATCTTTGTTTCCAAAAAGTAAGTAAGTTTGAAAGCTCTGCTGGGTGCCCTTGTTAAAGTGAACAAAATGTTTAGGAAAAATGAATTTTCAGTGTTTTTTCACACTGCACAGGTTACACAATCCTGTGTGCCAAACCCACAAAGTTTGTGGTCATGTTTCCTTCCCATGGCAGTGAGTTCACAGCTGTGGCACCAGACAAAACAGGACTAGGAGAAACCTAAAGAAGTCACCCCCTGATTCATCATTCCCTCTCCCTAACATTTATACCCCTGCCAGAGGTTTGCCTATAGAGATATGGAGGAATTTAAGAAGAAATTAGATGACTGACTTAATCTAATGCTGATGGGAATCCATTAGAAATCTTTTCCTCATGTCCAGCCTAAGTTTCCCTTGCTTCGGTGTAACACTTTTGTTTCTTGGCCTAGCCCTACGAACCCTTTCCTTTTGCAGCATCACAACATGCTTTCAAAGACCCTTCTCACTCTCTTCTGTTCTTGAGGCTGAGCAATCTTCCCTCTTCCAGTTTAAAGCCATCCTCCCTTGTCCTATCACTCCATGCACTTGTAAAATGTCCCTCCCCAGCTTTCTTGTAGGGCCCTTTAGGTACCTCTACCCTTTCAATCCTTCCTTGACAGGCCACTTTTTCCAGACCTCTGATTACTCTTGCTGCTCTGCACTCCACACCTCTCAATATGTAATATCCCAAAGAGGAGACAGTGCTCTGGTTAATGTCTCCACAGAACCAGTCTGCAAGGATCCTTGGGAAACTGGTGAAAGTGTTCCGTGAGTAGCCAGTACTTCACGGCTGGGCACATTTTCACGATGGGAGGCTGTACCACAGAGGAAGGAATGTTCTCTGGTATAACTAGAGAGATGTCCTTCAAAGACTTCAGACATCAGGGCAGAACAAGGCTTTGCAGTGAGGACCAGGAAGGGGAATGCTTTTTTAGTGTTTCGAGAGAAACAAGCAGCTGGGTTTTGTATCAGCTCCTTCAGCACGCACCTCTGTTCCCCAGCTTCTGCATTGTCAGAGAAAAATCATTGCTGGACTGATTCAGAGTGAGGCAACCAAAAGCAGCATCAAAGATTGAACTAATCGATTTAGTTGTGTCAGAGTGGAGAACAGAAGGGATGTATCTTGCTATTACTGCCACCTCCATGAGGGAAGAGCAATTAATAGAAAAGGCTGACATGTTAGAAGGTAATTTTTGCTGTGCAATTGCTTGCAACCCCAAGCAATGTCATATCTTTGTGCTTGCGATCATGCAAAAAATGATAAGATGTAAGGCAGCAGTTTCATTACTGCAGCAGCTGGAGGGGGATTTCCGAGCCCTGGGACACGCACTCCCAGGGAGTGACCTACTGCTCTCCCAGCCCCGCAGCATGTCCGTAATCTCTCTCACAATATGGCTGAAAATAGAGCTGGCTAGAGGAATAAAGGGGAGGAGGTGGGGAGAAAAGCAAACCAATTCAGCTTATTAGTAAAACCTTGATGAACAAAAGTCCAACGCAGCAAAAAAATGCATTGCCAGAGGACTTGTGAAGCCCGGGAAATGAGCACTGGCAGATCTGGCACACGCAGCTGCATCTGCCCCTCACTCTCCGCAGCCAAGTGATGCGTCTCCAAACTGCCCTCAACTCTCTTCTATACCAAACGCAGAACCTCTGTTCACTGCACGTTGCATGTTTAAGGGACTAAGCGTGTTTCCAAGACCCTTACCTCTTGACCTCCAGATGCAGCCAACCCCTCCGCCCTTCAGGTGTTAATTTCACACTCTTCGCAAAAATATGAGCACTGTTTTGACAGGTCATACCCTGGGTTTAAAAAAGAAGGAGCTCCTGGGTGGCACAGGGTGTGTTACCGCAACCCTGAACATACCTTCTCAGCCCCTCACTTGCCCTGGGATAACCTTCACCTCAATAACGGGTGCAGTGGTTATTGGGTAAGTATATTTGGCAAGCTTGAAAATAGGGAAAGGAAGTTGGATGAGGGCGTACTTAGCCTCGTACTCTCAGAGGCATTAGACATTGGCTCAGAAATGCCTGCCTGGGCACTGAGCCCTATAAACTGTCTCCCAGAGCTTGCAAAGATGAATATACACTGGCAACAGACCTTTCCTCATGCATCCCTGGGAAAGGGATGGGGGACTTGCACGTTGGAGGAGGGACACGGAGACTAATGCGGGGAAAGGTGCTGGTTTACATGCAGAACCATTTGAAATGCCTTTCTTTGAAAGCTTCCCCCTTAGCCCACCCATGTCGCTTCCCGAGCCTGGAGAAAGTTCTGGAAAGTGCTGGAGCAGGAAGATCTGCCTCCTTGCACAAGGCAGGCTCTCCTCCCCAGCAACTACAATCCCTTACCCCAGCTCTCTTAAACCTCCCACAAAGTATCAAAAAGCAACTGCAGACAGCAGGCTCTCTCCAGCTTGCTATATTTAACTGCAGACCTCTAAGCATTCTCCTCCCTTTCCACTCCTCTAGAAGAGCCACACAGAAACACGGGGAACAAGAGCTGGTCCTCATTGCTGTCGTGAGCCTGAAGCCTGGGTTTGCTCACACTGCCTCCGCTCTGGGGCTCCTGCATTGCTGCGTGTGTGATAAAAACCATCAGAGCATACACAGGAGGAGGAAGGGAACACTTTTGTTCCTCCGTCCCAAGAACTGAAGGTACTAAATGTTAATACTTGGAAATCAGTAACTGCCAAGAACAAGTTCCCCACCCACCCATCCACCCTAAGCTTTGAAGTGTTTTCTTTCTAGCTTTACCTTGGCACGCTGGCCAAATAAGTCACAAGTTTCCGAAGGTCTTCCTGCCTTATTCTGTCATGATTGCTGCGGGCTGGGAAGGTCAAGACAGGACCACCTCGTTTATCACGGCCACCTGCAGAAAATAAAGGATTGTTAGAAAATCAGGCAGGAAGCACATGTCAAAAAAACTATGTGCACTGAATTGATAAACATAAATTACGGCACATTCAAGAGTGCATGCGCTCTTTGTAGCTTTCAGGCTTGCCTAATTGAGGAAGACATGCTTGTATTTGCTGGACCTCCAAAGGGGGAAACAAAAAAAATAAAACTATTCAAAAAAAAACAACATACAAGGAAAATTGCTACTAGCATTTCTTCTGACTTTCACCTAATCCCATCAAGTCTAATATAACTGCCAATCCAAGCAGGCCAGTCCTAGTGTGGGGATAGTTTTAAACCGGTCAACATCAAGAAAGTGAAAGTATTTGTCACTGTTACTCAGTGTGTTGCTTCGTTCATTGCCAGATAGTTTATAACGTCCTGCCAGTTAGAAGCGATGTGTCCCAGTAATGTTTATGCAGTAAGACATTCTAATCTATCTGGCAATTCATTAGAAATTGAAATTTTGATTAGAAGTTGATGACTCCTATGCTTTCTATTTAGAGAGTGTTGCTGGCATTTGGAATGATGTTTGGTTTGGTTTTTTCCTGTAGCTTTCCTGCCTTAAAATCCACTCCTTTTAAACTGCCAGTGCCTGGCACTTCATCTTTTACAACAATTACCAAAAGGTTTAGCCATAAAAGAATGACTCTACCCTGAATTCTACAATCACAAATATAGGGGTGAATACAATCTATTCCACCACACCTTATTTTATTCTGTGCTGTGAATAAAGTTTAATAAGCTTGAAACTGAAAGCTAGTGCGTCACCCAATGTTTAGTTCTTTCTTCACATAGGATTTTTTCAGGAATTGTGTGTTGTTAGTTATGTCTTTGCATTGCTATCTAGGAAAAAAAGTCACAGCAAAACTACAGTTCGAAAAGCCAGTACAGAACTGCAAGGAACTTGGAAATAGCTGTAAAAATGCAGATGAGTTTGCTCTTTTTAAAGTTGATGCCATGACAGGTACAAGCTCACCTTCTAGCACAAAGTGTCTCACTACATGACCAGCGTCACACAGAAGCAGCTAAAAATAGCAGTGTTGTTACTGTATATACATTTTAAAAAAAAAATATTATTTTTTTTCTAATTGCTAAGTCCTGTCTAAAGAGTTTCCTACGCCACTGAAGACTGTACAAGTCAAAGTCTGTTACGTAAACTTCATCTCTACAGAGAGAGATGCCAGGTTCACCCTGTGTTACAGTTTGTCAGCATTGAAATTCACATAGTTTTCAGTGGATGCTACACACCTGAAGGGCTACATCATGCAACTCTCCACTGGAGCCAGGTCATGTCTGATTTGTGCAGGGGTACAAATGGAGAGGCAAAAAAGAGCTGCCATCTTCACTGTTAGAGTCGTTAGGCATTGGAATGGGCTCCCCAGGGAGGTGGTAGAGTCACCATCCCCGGAGGTGTTCAAAAAACGTTTAGATGTGGCGCTTCAAGACATGGTTTAGCGGGCATGGTGGCATCAGGTATACGGTTGGACTTCATGATCTTTGGGGTCTCTTCCAACCATAATGATTCTATGATTCTATGATCTTTGTTTTGAGCCCTCAAGCAACCAGGGGTACATGTGGAGTACAAAAACTGTCCTGCCTAATCACCCAAATCTCTGTGCCTGATGTTTGCCTTTGGCTTCACATCATGAAGGTGAGGAAGGTCGACGGGAATTCGGTATCACCTTGGCTGATCCATGCCTCTGCCATGTAGTATGAGAATGGGGGTGTAATGTTAACAAGGATTCAATTTACAAGGAAATAAGCTCATTTTTTATTTTCTGATCTCTCTCTATATATGTATGTATATAAAAAAATTCCTCATTTTAAGCACATTCTCCCTTTGTTGAGATTATCTCACACACCGTAACAATGCCAAAACCATTATATCATGCATGAAGTCTCCAACAGAAAAGCAAGCCAGCCTACAGAATGGCAAACCAATGTAGTAACTAAAGCTGGAGGGAAATGTTTTTTCAACACAGGAAGCTTTTCAAAGTTTAGAAAAATCTCCCATCATATCAAGATGTAACCAAGGCTTTCAAAAGCTTCCAGATATTCACTGAAGCAGAGACTTGAACTTGAATTGCATCCCAGAAGAACACGCTACTCGCTACTCAGTCAGGCTCCCTCTCCTCCTCCATTCCCAATTAGTTAAATATTTCTACAAAGTGGAAAAGCACTTAGAGATGAGATCAGGAGACATTCAAGTCCACAGTTATAACCTTCTCCCAGGATATGAAACACCCAGGAAGGGTCAGGAGCTTCCCACAGCCCAGCAGTCCTGATCGCTCTGATGCTGCCCATTCAGTGTGGTAAACAAAAATTGTGTTTCTGGCCAAGGACCCCTTTCCCACCTACAGTTTCACCAAAGTGAGCTCTGAAAAAAAAAAAAAAATTAAATTTAAAAATTATCTAAATTCTGGTAGGCTGAAAAAGTTAAATCAGAAAATTCTTGACCCTTTTACTAACAGTAACACAAAGATTTCAGCTACAGAAAAGGAAACAGGGTCCAGAACATTCCTGTCCTGTCTTTGCTTCAGGATCAAAATTGTCCCTCAACAGTTCATCTAAACTGTCCTCAGGGGAGCAAGATAAATAAGGCTCTGGCGCAGAGTCAGAAGTTACCAGGACAGACTGGAGAAAATAGGTTCATTCCAGTTGGAGGAGGAAGGTTACATGACGACCCAGTTAAAGTTTCTGTATGATGGAAGGATAAATAAGTGCCTGGACCAATTCCTTCTAGTCCTATGGGACAGAAGAACAAGGGGACATGGGGCAAAACAAGAAATGTGAGGTTTAGAAACAAATGTTTCTCATTTACTATAAAAGTAGTGCTCTATGCTTTGAGCAATAGGGTGAAATTATTATTACAAGTGCATTTTACATATTAATATCCTCCACTTGTTTCCAAATTATTCATGAGCAATCCCTAATTTTTATGAGTGCTTGCATAATTTACAATTTTATGAACAGCCTGTATGAAGAAATGTCAGGTTTCTTCCAGAACAAACCACGGTATGTTTAATTCACCATAAGACTTGCAGAGTTCAGTAACTGTGGTTTACTTCCTTAAATACTAATAATATATAGCTTTTCCATTGCACTTTATAACCGCAAATCTCAGTTTTTCTAGGTAGACTAAATGGGATATTACCATCATCGAGCTTTAGACACCTAACATGCCTATATTAGGACTCTAATCTCCTCTAACAGAACCTCCAGACAGGTAGCACAGCCACTAAAAGAGAAGAAAATCTTTTGGCATTGGCTGTACAGGGAGTCTATACCTTTCCTCTTCTTTATTATTATCTCCTTTTTTACTGAGGGGAATAGTGAGGTACAGAAAGGGGAAGAAATTCAGCCCAGATCCCACAGCGAGTTACTTGAAGAACCAGGAGTAGGAATGAGGTTTTCTGACACTTAGTCCACTGTGTTAGAGCTTCATAGCACTTAGGCTAAAGGTTAGCAACTAAAAACATTATAGAAACTCTGTCTCTGCTTGTTAGTTAAACACCCAAGGAGGCTAATCTTGCTCCAAGTCTGCCATGATTTCAACACCAATTTTACACGCACAGTCACTTCAGAGAACTACCCAGCGTATTGTTTTAAAAGAAAATAAAAAATGGAAGTAAGTAAACAGTCTCAATTGCTCTAATCAATGTGTCCCATCTCCTGCCTCCCACTGGGCTCACAGACATGGGATGCAATAATCAAACATGTCATTAGGTTTGCTAATTACAGTTATTAAATGCTAAAACAAACAGCTGATAATTTCTAATTGTTTTTCAAGGTGGATTTTCATGGGCTTTGCTCTGATTTAGAGAGGCAAACAGATGGTCTAGTTATTAGTGTTCTGGAAAAAGGAGTCACAAAAACACATGTTCTTCAGGGCACAAAGTACACTGAGAACAAATATTTAGCCATATATGTCTTGCATTCCTCCTACAAAATCCTTTGTTGACGGCCTTGCCTGTCAGTGACTTTCTTGCCAGTTCTTCCCATCTCCTTTTCTTCTAGACTGTACAGAAACCATTGCTAAACTTGGCCTTTGTTCCCGGAAGTAGGATTACATCATTTTTCCTCCACAACTCATACAGGGGATATTGCAGTGATGGCACAAGGCATTGTGATGCATATCACATTAAAAGAAAACAGGCAGCACAGTCAATCACCTTCTGATAACCACTTTTCTGCTCAAGTTTGCAATCAAGAGGAAAGGGACTCCAGCCACAAGATCCCTGTCCTGGCAGCTGCCTGAACTGACATCTTAATCCTCTCAGTGGTGGGCCCAAATATTTCTGCCTATGCTGCCTCCAACTGCCCACGGGTAAGCCAAGGTGTTGGCCAACCCAGAGTGTTACTAATGTGAACTCTGTGTATTGGCCTTCCCAATTTCAAGTCCTGAGGCACATCCCTCCCTGAAAATACACAAAAAGCTGAAATTCCAGCTTCGTGTAATCATGTTTAGGACAAGAAATTATCAGTTTCCTTTAATGCAGATTTCTTGTATAAAACAGATAACGATTTTATCGAGCTCTGTTTTCAAGCCGCATCTCTCCAGTTCTATCAGCCATTCTACCATGATACTTACTGGCTTGCATTTATCTATATTTAAGGGATTTAAGCCCTCTAATTCCTTTTGCACTCTTCTTATAAGCATGAATTCACAAGGATTAACCATAGACAGACAAATGTCCACACACATAAAGGCTCCCAACTACCTTGTCTAAGGTCCTGCAACACATCAGCAACAGAGACAGGAATAGTACACAGTGTCTCTGGCCTCTGTTCAGATGTCTACTGCAGTTCAAATGAATACACTGCTTCATCTGACCCCGGCAAATCATAAGCTGATCAATCTTGATGTTGCAGACTCGGCTGAGACCATAAGTGAGTTTCCAGAGGAGCTGAAATACTCCTCAAAAGGTATTTCAGCCTAAAATATGGTGACAAAATGAACAATAATGAAGAGAACTAGGAGACAGAATGAGCCCAGCTGATGTCAGGCGCCTCAATAAAATGACAAACAATATGCTCTGGATTTCTAAATCTAATTGACAGACTTCCTAGGAAAGCAAAGTATCAAGGAATTGGTATCAAGAGTCTTAAAATAATATTCCTTTCTCTGCCATAGCTGAGGTCTCTGAGAATCTGCTTGCTACTAGACCTCCTGTGACCAGACGTCTATACTAAAACTCCTCCAGCTTCAAGAGGGACTAATTTGTCATAAGGGTCATATATAGGATTATCTGTATGACCACCTTCAAATTCAGCTGGTTCCAAAGCAGGAAATTCTAGTGCAACAGCGATGGAAATTTAAGTTCCCACAACAAGCCCACCTGCAAATTAACACAGCTGCAATGCACTCACCAGGGCCTGATCCTCCAGTGTGTTGCTCTGCAGCATCCCATATCCCAGAGTCAATTGCCTGAATCAAATCCTAATGGCCAACATTTGCAACATTTAGGGTTAATGACTCCAAAAGCAAAGCTGTATGTTCCCACCAGAAGATCTTGGCAGAGCAGATCACAGGCTGTAGGCAGGATGCTCAGCGCAGCCATTGGAGGATCCCATTTCCCACCAGGTAAATTTGTTCTGTAATCACCCAGAGCCACTGCATGCATTTGAAGAGACCACTTGTTTTGGTTTGTAATACACATTTGCTGATTTATGCAAATATTTTCTGGTACTTCGTTAATTTTAAATGTTTACTTGCCAACAAGCAAGTGGATGAGGGAAAGGTTGTGGATATTGTCTGCCCAGACTTGAGTCAAGCCTTTGACACCGTTTCCCACAGAATTCTCCAGGAGAAACTGGCTGCTCATGGTTGTACTCTTTGCTGGGTAAAAAAACTGGCTGGATGGTTGGGCCCAGAGAGTGGTGGTGAATGGAGTTAAATCCAGTTGGTGGCCAGTCACAAGTGGTGTCTCCCAGGGCTCAGTATTGGGGCCAGTTCTGTTTAACATCTTTATCTATGATCTGGATGAGGGGATCGAGTGCACCCTCAGTCAGTTTGCAGATGACACCAAGCTGGGTGGCAGCATTGGTCTGCTAGAGGGCAAGAAGGCTCTCCAGAGGGATCTG